>NC_074714.1:5555000-5815000 GCF_947242115.1 Biomphalaria glabrata | reverse complement strand
CTTATGAAGCAACCCAACATATCTATAGAACATTTAAATAACAACGTCAACTTGAGAGCCCGCAAGTAGGGTGAGGGAGAGGATTTGCAAATGATGCACGTGCACCCTAGATTCTGAGTAGTCACACTCACACTGGTCCACAAACGTGATTGTATAAGCATGAAAGCAGCGTTATCTCAAAGCTATAAATTATTATTATTATTTATTGTTTTCTTTTTTTGTGGTATTTCTTAAACCGAGCTTTTTTTTACAGTGCTCTTATCGCATAGGGGTTGGGGGCGGGATGGTCACAAGTTCTTTTCTTTAATATTCTCCGCAACAAGAAATTTGAAGCTACGACTATGAGCCACGGGTCTCAACTTTGCACCCCCATGCAAAAAATCTTGCGGGCGCCCATGAACGTTTTGAGAATATGATGGGATATTGAGAGTGTCAGTAGCAGCAGCAACTCGAATTTATTTCATGCCGCTTTTCGTTATGGCTTTGAGAACGGCGCTAAATTCATTAACTCTTTCTCTCCTAACTGACGATACCAACGTTGATTCCACTACAATGTGGTAAATAATTACGGAGAGAAAGAGTTAATTATTTTCATTTTCTACCCAAAAGGAAAACTGGAATGCAGCTGAAAATGTCTGCACAACAACCTATGATGCAGGATATACGTTTAGGATCTGTTTTTGTAATCAGAATTTGTAGTACTTGTTGTGTTTAAGATCTGTGCTTAAGCTCTATGTTTAAGCTATGTGCTCTAAGATCTGTGTTTAAGATCTGTGTTTAAGCTATGTGCTGTAAGATCTGTGTTTAAGATCTGTGTTTAAGCTATGTGCTGTAAGATCTGTGTTAAGCTATGTGTTTAACCCTTAAAGTGCTGAGCTGTTTTACAATGAGTGCCTACAAAATGGAATTACAATTGTGTTGTTTAGGGGCTAAATTACCACACGCGTTTTAAGGGTTAAGATCTGTGTTTAAGTTATGTGATGTAAGATCTGTGTTTAAGCTATGTGTTTAAGATATGTGTTTAAGCTATGTGCTGTAAGATCTGTGTTTAAGCTATGTGTTTAAGATCTGTGTTTAAGATCTGTGTTTAAGCTATGTGCTGTAAGATCTGTGTTTAAGCTATGTGTTTAAGATCTGTGTTTAAGATCTATGTTTGAATGTATTGAATAGGGTTCAAATAGTCATAACCGTTAAAAACTAAATTTCCCTCTAATTAAATTATATAAAAAAATGTAAAGTACCCCCCCTCTCTCTCCTTTCAGACCTTGCTCTCTATGAGGCAGATGATGTCAAGGTCATCTTTTTTTCTTAAGCCGACGATAACGATAAGGGTGTCATCTGGCTAGCCCAGGGAACAGTATCAGGTGCCCAAACGGTCCTACAGACCAAGGGGTAGGTGAAGGTAAGTTAAATGTGAAACTGGCCAAACTGATCTTATTGAATGATTATCTCATTGATCTCATTGTTTTGTATAGGGCTAATCTCTCATTCAAAGTCTCTACAAATATAACTCTTCCCTTAAAAAAAAACTAACATCTCCGTTACTAAAAAGTCTCCAGTATTTTTTTTTTACTATTAATAGTCGTCATCATCATCATCATCATCATCATCATCATCATCATCATCATCATCATCATCATCATCAAACTCCATTTTAGTGAGGGCTTGAGAGATTTAAATCATCTCTTGCTAAAGCCATGAGTAGAAACACTACCGTTTGTGATCAAGCATACAAGGGGCAACCCAAATCTCCCTCCTTCAATAGTGAATAATTGTAAGAATGGTGTTATTTTATGTAAAAACTTCTTGCATAGTTGATTTTTAAAAAAATTACATTTTTCACTTTTAGAAAAGAAAAAAAGTAGTTGTTACATCAGAACTTTGAAAGGTCTAAAATATTGTTATAACTCTGCCATGCGCACCGCCATCTAAGCTAGAAGGTGCGCACTGTGCTAAACTAGACTGAGAAGGATGTCAACATTAGGAAGAGAGGAGAGAACGATTTCCGCCCAAGTTGAGTGCCGAAGTGAAAAGACTGTGCCTAAGATAGATATTGTTTGTGTACCTGTGATGTCCTGTAAATAAACATATATGTGCCTCGTTGAGTTGCCTCACTTAATATCATGACGTTGGATTTTCAATACCTTTTAATCGGATAACAACAGTCGTCACGATTAACATAAGTTTTCATAGTAAGCGTCTTAAAGGCGATCTAAAGTAGGATCTGGTCATATGGATTTTCTTGCTAATCATGTCAACTCTTGTTATCGGTTTAAAAGATGTATACCAATATTTAGATGAAGATTTACGTCATAAGTGCTGTATTACTCCTGATGATGATAACCGACATACTTCATCCCTAAATATAACAAGGAAACTATTATAAAAAGTTGGCTAGTATTTATTGTTCTCTAGACTCATTTACTTCTTGCGATTTAAAAAAAATATTTTGAATTAAATGCCATAAAAAAAATGACTACCTATCTTAACTTATACATTAGGAGGCGCGGTGGTGGCTGCGTTTTTAATCCGAACCGGAGGTTCCTTTGTTCGAATCCTGGTGAATACAGGAATTTTTAATCTCGTGATCATGAGTGCGCCTCTGAGGCCAGTTGACATTTTAGTTGGGGGAAAGGGTGCATGGTCGTTGTGCTAGCCACATTAAGATCCATGACTACGACTCTCTTTTTATCTCCATTGTATACACTTTGTTGGTGTTGTTGGTGTTGTTGTTGTTGTTGTTGGTGTTGTTGTTGTTGTTGTTGTTGTTGTTGTTAGTGTTGTTGGTGTTGTTGTTGTTGTTAGTGTTGTTGGTGTTGTTGTTGTTGTTGTTGGTGGTGGTGTTGTTGTTGGTGTTGTTGTTGTTCTTGTTGTTGTTGTTGTTGTTGTTGTTAGTGTTGTTAGTGTTGTTGGTGTTGTTGTTGTTGTTGGTGGTGGTGGTCGTGTTGTTGTTGGTGTTGTTGTTGGTGTTGTTGTTGGTGTTGTTGTTAGTGTTGTTAATGTTGTTGTTGGTGGGGGTGGTGGTGTTGGTGTTGGTGTTGTTGTTGGTGGTGTTGTTGGTGTTGTTGTTGTTGGTGTTGTTGGTGCTGTTGTTGGTGTTGTTGTTGTTGTTGTTGGTGTTGTTGTTGGTGTTGTTAGTATTGTTGGTGTTGTTGGTGTTGGTGTTGTTGTTGTTGGTGTTGTTGTTGTTGTTGTTGTTAATGTTGTTAGTGTTGTTGGTGTTGTTGGTGTTGTTAATGTTGGTGCTATTGTTGTTGTTGGTGTTGTTGTTGTTGGTGTTGTTTTTGTTGTTGTTAGTTTTGTTGATGTTAGTGTTGTTGTTGTTGTTAATGTTGTTAGTGTTGTTGTTGTTGTTGTTGGTGTTGGTGTTGGTGTTGTTGGTGTTGTTGGTGTTGTTGTTGTTGTTGGTTTTGTTGTTGTTGTTTTTGTTGTTGTTGTTAGTGTTTTTGTTGTTGGTGGTGGTGTTGGTGTTGGTGTTGTTGTTGTTGTTGGTGTTGTTGTTGTTAGTGTTGGTGTTGTTGTTGTTGTTGGTGGTGGTGTTGGTGTTGTTGTTGTTGGTGGTGGTGGTGGTGGTGGAGGTGGTGGTGGTGGTGTTTGTGTTCGTGCTGTTGTTGTTGGTGGTGGTATTGTTGTTGTTGTTGGTGGTGGTGGTTGTGGTGGTGTTGGTGGTTTTGTTGTTGGTGTTGTTGTTGTTGTTGTTGGTGGTGGTGGTGTTGGTGTTGTTGTTGTTGTTTTGGGTGTTGTTGTTGGTGTCGTTGTTGTTGTTGGTGTTGTTGTTGTGGGTGTTGTTGTTGTTGGTGGTGGTGGTGTTGTTGGTGGTGTTGTTGTTGTTGGTGTTGGTGTTGTTGTTGCTGGTGGTGTTGGTGTTGTTGGTGTTGTAGTTGTTGTTGTTGTTGTTGTTGGTATTGTTGTTGTGGGTGTTGTTGTGGGTGTTGTTGTTTGTGTTGTTGTTGTTGGTGTTGGTGTTGTTGTGTATTGCATCGCTAATAACTTTACATTTTGATAGAATCACGACGTATTTTCCATTACGGACCAAAAACTTTAAATCTTAAAGTAGTGTATACATCATCATCTCATTTGGTCATAATTTGTTTACTGTGTCACTGTTGATAGTGGGGCACCCGCAGATATTCTTATCAGTGTATGCGTGAGGTGTTCTTTTCCTGTTTAATAGTTGTGATTTTATGTACATGAAGTAGTTTGTGTATTGGGCGTGTTTTGTTGTTAAGAATATTGTGTGTGTTTGGGTCACGCTTAGTTCCCATATTGTATTAAATGTTATATTTGGAATCGAATTATAGGAAATGCTTGCTCTTTTTTACACAACACAAATTAAAGTTTATAAATCCGAAAAAGCAATTTAATTTAATGTGGTCAAATAAGGGTTTGCATTGTCAATGGACCTCGTTCACCAATCGTAAACAAACAACATTTAGCCACGTGATTGTCTATCTCTTCTATATAATTTACGCAATCAATAAAGGCTGTCACACAATACGTTTTTTTCATTGTTTTATCAATATTATCACGTAGCTAAATGTTGTTTGTTTACGATTGGTGAATGAGGTCTATTAGGAGAGTAAAAGTTTAATTAAGCTGCCTGTCTTCACCCTTCGAGAGCGGCAGAATTTGATTTTCCTACTTCTAAAATTAGACGGTCTATTGATGGCTACACGATCCTTCTTAGACTCGGTCAGCCTGTAATTCTACGAGTACAGTTTCTCATGTATCGTTTCCTTTGCTGACATCAGGGTGACATCAGAGTGACATCAGAGTGACATCAGAGTGACATCAGAGTGACATCAGGGTGACATCAGGCTGTCATCACTTTGACATCAATGTGACATCAGAGTGACATCAGAGTGAAATCAGTGTGATATTAGAGTGGCATCAGAGTGACATCAGGGTGACGTAGAGTGACATCAGGGTGACGCAGAGTGACATCAGAGTGACACCAGAGTGACATCAGAGTGACGCCAGGGTGACACGAGGATGACTATGGCTTCTTTTATTTCCCCTAACATTCTTCCGAGATCAGCCTTCATCTCGCGTCGTGGTCAAACCCATTTTCATTCCAAGCATCTCCCAGAACAAGAAGTTCATGTCATGACGCTATGGTGTCCCGCCTTTTTTAACTCCTGGCGGGTTTCGTTAATCAAAAGCTCATGTCCGCGTATAGAAATAGACATGTTGGATGTTGGTAAGTAGATTTGGCATTGTCCCGCTTCGATACCAGTTGTTACGACTTAGGAAGAGCACACCGAATCCTGGTCGCTATCTATGAAGCCGATAATGTAAAGTTGATGTTCTTGTGGTACAAGGTTAATGAGGGTGTCATGTGGCCAGCATAACAACCAACCGCCTTTATTTATCCCCCCAACTGTTATCACACTAAAGGCACACTAAAGAAGTAAGCCTTCATTATGTTAATGAGATGGAGGCGTGGCGGGATAACAGAGGAAGATATTGAAAGCGACAAGATCACGTGACTTATTAATAACCAACAACACACTGTAGTGTCAAATTCATTATCCACAGTTTGCTAATCGTAAAAACAGTACAAATTATGAGGCAACATTATTGGATGCAAACAGCTGGGCAGCGTAATTAATACTAAAACCATTTTCAGGATCTCTCTACATATAAACTGCATACAGCCTATCCACATGGGTAGCTATAAATAACGGACTCGGCTAATATTGTTAAATTGGATATATAAAAATTCTTTTAAATGGTAAGATAGCTTAAGCTAATTTAAAGACATAACTACAATATTTTTAAAACATAATAATCGTCGGTTTAAAAAGTAATTATTATAATCTTTTTTTTTTTGGGCGTAAAGAAAAGAAAATGATACAAGTGAAGTACTTCGATCTGTTGTATGTATTGTTGCTCAGATTACTGCTTATGCCACATCAAAGTAAGTCAATTAAATAGTCTCATTATATTAGTGTTTCTCTACCTTCTACTCCCCCATCGAGCACAAATTTCATTCGAGCGCTAGACACTATTTATCTAATGACGACCTCATTTCATTTTTCCTTTAAGGTTTCCATGCCAAATTATAGCACACAGCATTATTAACATGCTGGTTATTTTATCCTGGTGCTTGTGCTCAACGTCCATCCATCCATCCATCCCAGAGGCGACAACGCCCCTGCTTCAACACATCCCTCCAATCAGATCTCTCCTGGGCCTTTCGTCTCCACGCCCTAACCTCAAGCTGTTGCCTCCATATCATCAATCCATCGCATTCAGGGTCTGCCCAGCCGCTCTTCCTTTTTTTGAATGCCTGAACTCTTAATGCGTTCAGTATTGATCTTTTGTGACCTTATGTAAGAACGGAAACAAGATTTTAAACATATAACCGAGTTCCAACTTTAAGTACTATATTTCCCCGTTAAAACAAAAACATTGCGGCAATAAATGAATATGAGACCACTCTCAAACTAAACAATTTCATTTCAATGACATAATCAATAGTTTCTTTCTATTATTCCTTTCGTGTCGGTGTTATTGTGTGTCAGGGAAATGAAAGTATGTCTAGTTTTTCGTTTGCGAATGTTCTTCGTATTTGCCTTTATATTGTTGTTGTTGGTGACAGTATTTATCATTTCAATTCACTTTTCAAAAGATAAGGAGGATTGAGCGAAATGAATATAAAATATAAAAATTATTTCTTCTTTTTGTAAGACTAACACTGGTAAATGGCTGCTTCAAACTAGTATCTTTCACACATAGTATCTTCCCTCTTGTGCTATTTTGTTGGTGGCATTTAGCCTGATATCTACAATCTACACTACATGTTAAAATGTATAAAATACTTGTCTATGACAAAATTTAACGTAGCATATAATGAAATGAACGCTTAAAAACTTGAAAAAATAAATGTAACTAGAAAGCAATATATTTATACAAATTTCTTTCAAAATTTATAATACAATGATTTTCTTTTTCAACAAGCTACAAGTTTGAGCTTGAGTGTGGTGCCAACTCGCATACTTCCGGGGATCACCAAACAACTGATTTTCAACTGTACTATGAGTGTTGAAGAGACTCAGAAAATGATTTCACTTAACTCTATCATCCTGTCTCGTTCTAATGGCTCTGACCAGTCAGACATTGAAGTCTTAGCAGTCATCGATAGCTTTACAGGGCGTGTCCAAGTATACAACACAGATGGGTTAGGCAGTGGCGTGATCGCTAATCAAGGTGTGTCCTATCTGTGTCTCCAATTGCCGTTCCCTCTACCGGACAAGGCAGGCGATTACCAATGTGATGCTAATGGAATGAATCTATCTTGGCGAGGTCAGACAATTTCAGCATCCGCAAAAATTACTTCTAGTGAATATTCTTTACACTCAATGTATCAACAACTCAGAGAAAGTAAAATAGAAAACATTGCAAAAAGTCTCAAAATCAGCGAACTTAGCTCACAAGTTGAAAAGCTTCAGGAAAATGTCACAAACTCTACAGAGTTCATTAAAGAATTACAAGAAAAAGATAAAGCTGCTTTGAAAACTTTGTTCTATGAATCTGCCCCGTACAATGGTCGAAGATACTATTTGACCAAACCTTTGGCACTTGTTACGATAACAGAAGCCCAGGTCACGTGTGCTAAGTATGGCGGTTACCTGGCTGAGATTGATGACGATGGGGAATTTTTTTTTGTTAGAAATTTTATCATTAAGCATCCATTTTACCAAGGAGTTTTTATTTCTGGCACTGATGCTGATCAAGAGGGTCACTGGATTAATCCAAGAAACAACTCAACCTTGAAAGACATCAAATGGTTTCGTGGAGAGCCAGGTGGAGGTACAGTAGAAAATTGTATTGTATGTTGGAGAGAATATAACTGGTACATCGGAGATCACAGATGTGTTCTATTTAGCGATGCTCAATACATTGCCTATCTGTGCGAAATTGTTGACATATGAATTGCTTAACAATAAAAAAAATACTGATTTTTCAAACTATTTTATGAGTGTTAGTGTCTAAAAACAATATGTTTATATTTGATCAAAATCCTATACTCTTATGGGAGCACTTTTTGTATGTATGTATATATATATATATATATATATAAATTTTAATTTCGAAAACGGCTCTAACAATTTTTTTTTCAAATTTCAAGGTATATGTAAATAAATGAGAAAATAATTCTCAACCCGAGGTCGACCATTATATCGGTTTGAAAATGCCTCATTATCGAAAAATTATATGTAGCTAGAATGTATTATGAATGACAAATTTCCGTGACGTCAAAAGGAAAAAAAAAACGTCACCGCTTACGTCACTAGGCTTATTGCAGTCCACTAAAACATTTCTTTGCCAACAAATGAATCAATAGACCAAATCAAGCATTTGCGCACCATCGTATTGTATGTGTCGGCTGTATTAGCCTTGTCAACAAAGTAAAAGTCACCTATACTGCTCTCCGCAATTAAAGTGTAAACAATTAATAAACCTCGCAAACCTCAATAACCAAACATACCTCTGCAAACTTCATTTCACTTTTTTTCTTCCATTGCTCTATACCAGTGAAGCTCAAAATACGACCCGCGGGCCACATCCGGCCCGCCGAATGTCGGCACAAAGTGTAGAACTTCGACTATAAAAAAAAAGTTGAAAATTGTATCTTTGCCTATGTTAGGGCCTTCACATTTCTCTGATGAATTGGTACCATGACCTGTAACATTTCTGTGTTGATGAAATGGGACTCAGAATGTAGAAACTACCAGGAAAAGTGAACGGATTTTTTTGTGGAACATGATAATAAGCCAACATATTTTATTTATAAAGCTAGCTACAATGCTGCTCACTGTTTAAGTACAGAAATGAAGCCATTTTCGAGGGCGCGTAATATAATATAGGCCATTAATTAATGTAAGTCCTAGATCCACTGGTTTCTTATACGCCTAGTTTTAAGGGAATTTCACTTAGTTTTTATATCTTTTCGGTCATGTGGCCCGCGACATGAGGGTCGGAAATTAAAACGGCCCGCAAGTCAAATTAGGTTGGGCATCACTGCTCTATACCATGTTAATCTTGTAAGTGTTTGTTAGAGTCTGTGCAATAGTAAAGTACAAAATAAAAAGCTATAAATTGTTATGAATTGCATTGTAATAATTGAATACATTTTTTATAGTACAAGCTTCATACTTATAACATCCACGTATCTCTACGGCCTCACGCTAAGTGGAGGGGGTCTCTGGACGCAGGCTTCCTTGATGCCTATATATAAGTCTTGACTTCGAGTCCGAAGATGGAGTGCAGTATCTTACGTGGCTACGCAGCCCCAGCTGGGATTCTTCGGACAAGGGACGTGAGCTTTACCGGGCGATGAGTAGACCAGACAAAAGAGATGCATAGTGGCAACTGAATCGTGCGGAACAGGCGGTCCTAGCACAGTTCCGGGTCGGACACTGTCCAATTGGTGCTTACCTCGGACGGTGGAAGGGGAATTACGACACAAGGTGTCGCCATTGCATGGAGGACGACGAAACAATAGACCACATTCTTTACGAATGCAGAGTTCTGCAGGAAGGACGATTGGGACAAGGATTAGATAGAGAGATAACTGGTTCGTGGCCGACACAAAGGCTGTCCTTGTACGGGGACAAGGCAACCTTAAAACTCACTGCTCGCTTCCTCTCACGTGCTCTAAGGGAGTAATTCTCAGCATGTTATTCGTTGTCAATGGGGTTTCTGAATCGGTCTTTAAAGCGTTTCTGTGGGACACCTCTGTAACGTCTACCACCTTTCAGCTCACAAAAAAGACTGCCTTTTGCAAACAGTCGTCCCCATACGGTATAGTGATTTTTCCAGCGTAGCTGTCGGACCATAAAAAGTCCCTCTATTCTGTCCTTACCGCCGTTTGCTGGAACATCGCTGTTTGTATTGTGGTCCTGTCACCGTATGTTCTTGATGGAGTGAAAACATCTTTGGTGAAAGCGTTCAAGAATTCTTAGTTTCTTTCTGTAAAGTACCCTTGTCTGAGATCAGTAGAGAATGGTTGCATGGGAGACACTGATTTTTGTAGATATCAGAGCAATTTATTCTGCCAACTCATTCCTGGAGGCGTCCTAAAGCACTTCTGACTTTGGGTATATATATATGCTTCCTTCAGACATTATTCAACCATGCGAGGCTTGGCCACCTGGTACTAAGTTCGAAATTATGCCAATCGCTCAATCTGTAAAAAAAAAACAACTAATATTATATTAAGCATAATAATGCAATATTACAGAATACTTGTGGTGGCTAGTTTTAATTACTTCTATTTTATATATCGAAAAAGGAGGTACCTGTCAATACTGTGAAGAGACGAAAGCTCAGTCAAATTGTAAAACATGTCTCACTGTCAAAAGTCAACCTTTAAGGTCCAGTGTAGGGAGCACAAAGAAAGACTCATCCAAATAAAAGCTGGCTGGACAACAAAAAAAAAAAGAATGGACCAGCCTCTATACTAAGATCAGCTACTGACCGCAAAAGTGGACAGATCTTGTTGGAAAAAAATAAAGGCGATTGGTCGTTGTGCTGGTCACAAGACACTCTCATTAACCGTGAAACAGATGAAGGCTAACCACTGTAATTCGCAACAATTATTACACTATTTTTGTGTGAAACCATGACCATTCTATATTTAAGATTCGCATCATTGCTTTCCTTAAAAAGAAGCAAAATTAACTATTAGGCCTAAACTATAGTAAAGAGTGATTTTGTTCAGTTTCTTCTAGCTAGTTGATAAAAAGAAAATATAAATGTTTTGCATACTTAAAAAGCAAACAGATGTTTGACGTAATTCTTCATACTGCAAGTGGTCATCATATTTTGAAATACTTTTAGCTTTTTATTTCTAAAGTGAAATAAAGATATTAAACAAGTAAAAATAAAACACACATACTTATTTAAAAACCTCTCTCTTATAATGAGTGAAATTGTTTTAATGTTTGAATCAATCTTGTAATTAGTGTTTAATGACTTCAAATTTAGCATAATACATCCATTACAATAAAGGTCATTGGAAAAAATGAAAAACAGTTGGCTTTATTAGTGGACTTTACATTTTTGTGTGCAATCCGTGTGCGTCATTCCAGTTTTTTACCGTGCGACTGTGAGATATATTATTGTCAGGTGTTGGGGGGGGGGGGGCATGTGGGAAAAAGTGTACGTTCTGCCTTTTCAAAAGCAAAATTCTCAATCTAGCTTCTATGATGGAAGGCCGACATGTTTTGCCACTAAGCTATTCAAACACTTTTCAAAATAAAAGGTTTTAAAGTTGTTGTTTTTTTAGCGTAAACATTTTTGCGAACGAACTTATTTTCAGCTTGTTGGTGGAGGTGCCACAATGGCTATTATTGTTTCGGTCTTTCGCCGACATTTTTAGTTCATTTTCCAATTAAAACTGAATCATTAATTAATGAATTACGACTTATCGTGGGTTGATATAAACATGGTAAACAAACAGAGTGGGTTGATATAAACATGATAAACTAACAGAGTGAGTTGATATAAACAAGGTAAACAGAGTGAGTTGATATAAACAAGGTAAACAGAGTGAGTTGATATAAACATGGTAAACTAACAGAGTGAGTTGATATAAACAAGGTAAACAGAGTGAGTTGATATAAACATGGTAAACTAACAGAGTGAGTTGATATAAACAAGGTAAACAGAGTGAGTTGATATAAACATGGTAAACTAACAGAGTGAGTTGATATAAACAAGTTAAACAGAGTGAGTTGATATAAACATGGTAAACTAACAGAGTGAGTTGATATAAACAAGGTAAACAGAGTGAGTTGATATAAACATGGTAAACTAACAGAGTGAGTTGATATAAACAAGGTAAACAGAGTGAGTTGATATAAACATGGTAAACTAACAGAGTGAGTTGATATAAACAAGGTAAACAGAGTGAGTTGATATAAACATGGTAAACTAACAGAGTGAGTTGATATAAACATGGTAAACTAACAGAGTGAGTTGATATAAACAAGGTAAACAGAGTGAGTTGATATAAACATGGTAAACTAACAGAGTGAGTTGATATAAACAAGGTAAACTAACAGAGTGAGTTGATATAAACATGGTAAACTAACAGAGTGAGTTGATATAAACATGGTAAACTAACAGAGTGAGTTGATATAAACAAGGTAAACAGAGTGAGTTGATATAAACATGGTAAACTAACAGAGTGAGTTGATATAAACAAGGTAAACAGAGTGAGTTGATATAAACAAGGTAAACAAACAGAGTGAGTTGATATAAACATGGTAAACAAACAGAGTGGGTTGATATAAGCATGATAAAAGAAAAAGTAAATAAATGGCAAATCAGTCGCCTTTAATTAATCAAAATATAAATTAAAATAGTTTTTCTCCCCCACGAGACTTACTGTTTCTATTAAATATATTTGTTTTACATTTTTTTCCCATTTCTTCCTCGGTCTTTTCTTATTGTAATATACCTTGGGGTTGATCAAATCTAAGTGCCATGGTTACCAAAAGTTGCCGTTGCACCTAAACTTTTCAAGCCGCACCTCATGGTGAAATAATATTTTAAATTTTTCTTCTAGTTTTCGAGATCTGAGTGTGACAGACAGCCAGACAGACGGACATTTAGCACAAACCTAATAGCGTCTTTTCCCCTTATGGGGGCCGCTAAAAAAAAAAAAAAAAAAAGAAATCTTTACTAGCAAAAACCCAAGACAGGCCAAAAAAACAACAACTAACAACAATGTAAAAACATAAACCACCTCCTACAAGATATCGCTGAGAAACATACTGAATGTTAAATGGTAAGACAAAGTGTCTGACACTGAAGACATTCAAAGAGTTGGCCTGCAAACTATCCCGACAACAGTCCTGATACAGTCTCCAAATTCACTATGTATGCCAGGTTTGCCAGAGAGTGTTTACAATTTGAATGACGTACACTGTACTTAGCCTATCTTTATGGTATCACGGCATTTGACAGGACACACTTCAGAACTGAAGCGTGAAGCAATCATGGCAACAGTCGGTGGACAGGGATATCATAAGATAAAATCATTTAAAAGTGTCACAAGGACAAATGCCATTTGATGTTTTAATTAAAGTGAACTATACATGCCTGAACTATACATTTCTAACTCTATAGCAATACCAACCATCACGTACGATAAAGTTAGTTCAATCAGTGAGTATCAGTGTCTACTAAAAGGTTTAAATTCCTTTTTTTCTTTCTAAACAATAGATTTTGTTACTTAGATATTCTAATAAACGTTAGTTTAAATACTTTGATTTTCAAAATAGATTCAAACTTTTGATGTTTTATGTTTTGTTTTTAATCTTATCTGTTAAATAAAACCTATGCAAGTATTTACTTATTTTCACTGATTTGCTTAATAATTGTAAAAATATGTAAGTATTTGGTAAAAATACGTGCTAATGTAAATATGTCCGAAATACCTGTATTCAGGAATGAAGCTAGAAATTGGTACTGTTTTGGTGCATGTATTCTGGTTGACAATTCAAGGTAGGTTTAAATTTCTCTCTCTTTTTGTCCGTCTGTCTTTCTCTGTGTCTCTGTCTCTCGCACTCCGCCTCTCTGACTCTTTCTATCACTACTAGAGAAAAACGATTGGTAAAGTCACTAAATTTAGTGACACTTCAGGACAAAGTTATAAAAAGTAAAGTGGCGATAATACATAAAGCACTGAACTATTACAGTCAAATAGAAACTTTCTTTGTTCCGTATGCTAGGATGAATCTTTGTAAGTGCTTCTTTTTCCACTATATCATTAAAACACGAAATAAGTTTCCTAAAGCAGACAAAACACCCTTCTTCCATTATATCATTAAAGCACGAAATAAGTTTCCTAAAGCAGACAAAAACCCTTCTTCAATTATATCATTAAAGCACGAAATAAGTTTCCTAAAGCAGACAAAAACCCTTCTTCCACTATATTATTAAAGCACGAAATAAGTTTCCTAAAGCAGACAAAAACCCTTCTTCAATTATATCATTAAAGCACGAAATAAGTTTCCTAAAGCAGACAAAAACCCTTGATTTTTTTTTGACTTTAAGTTTTCGTTTAAAATATACTACTTAGTTAATACATGACCATATGTAGAGCGTATGTTTTAAAAGAATGTACGCACTTTATAAGACAAAATTGGATTCTTTATATTAACAAATACTTCTATAAAATATAAAATACGTAATTCGTTTAAGAATTAAAAAAAAATAATGTATGTTATTCTATTTTTTCACAGTCCAAGCTTTGCAGTTGATTGCAGAACCGACACTGATCGAGTCTGGTACTACTCGACATTTGATAGTCAATTGTAGTGTCGACCCTGAAACTTCCGGTAAAATGATATTTTTGAACTCCATTGTCCTGACTCGATCCACAGATGTCAACAAGTCCGATGCTCACGCGGTAGCCATTATCACAACAATGAACAAATCTGTTCTTCTTTTCGATCAGGACGGCTTAGGCAGCGGCGTCTTATCCATCAGTGGCGAATCCTACTTGTGTATGCAGTGGGAGTATCCAATATTTTCCATGGCTGGCGAATACAAATGCGATGCCAATGGTATGAGTCTGTCTTGGCAACCTGTGACTGTTTCATCGTCAGTAAATGTAGCTCTGAAGGAGATGTCAATAAACTCTGTTTATTCACAGTTAAGAAATAGCCAGCTAGAAAATAAACAAAGGATTTACGATATCGGCCATCTTGCTAAAGAATTAAAAGAAAACAATGTTGTGGTTGAAACAAACACCAAGGATATAAAGACGTTACAAGATCAGCTTAAATACACAACAGAATTTATTCAAGATCTTATAGAGGAAATAAACGAAGCAGCCATAAAAACGTTGTTCTTTGAATCCTCACTTTACAATGGACACACATATTTTTTGCCAAAAGAATCAACTCTTCGTGCGTCCTCAACAGCCACCTTCGCTTGCACTAAACACGGAGGCTTTCTTGCTGAAATTGAAGACCTTGAAGAATGGCGATTCGTGAACAATTTCTTAAAACAGTATCCCCTTTATTATGCAGTTTTAATCTCAGGTACAGACGAAGGTCATGAGGGGCTCTGGACCAATAGTCGTAATAATGGGACAGTAACCTTCTTCAAATGGTCTCCAAATGAGCCAAGCGAAATAAAGGGAGAGAATTGTCTTGCTCTGTGGAGAGATTTTGATTGGAACATGGCCGATGATGTATGTTCCCTTGAGACTCATAAATACACGCTTGGATATCTCTGCGAAAAGTAGCATGTTATGACGAGGTGATAGGAAATGAAACATATAGTATAGAATAAATCTTCCTGTCTGTGGCTTTCGCGTCTCGAGAGACCATGTTTTCTCTTTGCAACATCTACAGAGTAAATACACTTTACCTTATTCACCAAAAACGAATGGCCGTATTACCATTGAGAAAACAACGAAAAGAACAACTGTCACGTGATAACCATTGTTGAATCAAATTAGGTTGTAACTGTAAAGAAGAGATTGGGAAACACGTGGCTCAATGTTGTTTATTTACGATTGGTGAATGAGGTATATTGGTTTATCTGCTCAGTGTAGTACTGTTAGATTAGCTTCCTTTATAATCTAACAAAAATGAAAACAAACTTGGGTGACATATGATTCCGAAGATTTACATACGAAAGGTACTTCCGATGATGTCAAATGAAAAAAAATTGATTAAAACCATAATCAGAATGCTTTTTGAGACAACACACACACACACACAGACACTCACACACTCACACACACACACTCACACACACACACACACACACTCACACACACTCTCTCTCACACACAAAAAGGTATAATCGTAGGCCAACAGACA
Source organism: Biomphalaria glabrata (assembly GCF_947242115.1). Lineage (NCBI taxonomy): Eukaryota > Metazoa > Mollusca > Gastropoda > Planorbidae > Biomphalaria > Biomphalaria glabrata. The sequence continues at coordinate 5,799,146 of NC_074714.1, read as the reverse complement.
GGGATTTAGTGTTTATACATATCTAGGAATAAGCTAGAAAATGTCCCCGTGTGAATTAATAAGTTAGTGTATTTAGTCTAATGTAAATTTTGAATATTACTTGGGAATAAACTTGTGGTGTAGTCCAAAAATAAACGTGGATAGGCATTGATCAAAAAAAAAGTTTGAGTATATTACCAGTTACATTAGCATAACTGATTACCAAATAAACACAAATACTGATATTTGCATTCATAGGACCCACCAAACATTAAAGCAGCGTTTCTCAAACTGTGGGGCTCACCACAGGGAACAAAGAGGGAGGGGCGACATGCTAAGAGGGAGGTATTAATGCATTTTATTTTATTGGAAGGACAGAAAGTTGTGTTGAATTTGTATTGTGACTATAAAGTCCCTTTATAAGTAAGGTTCCACTTTAAGGCCTTGCGGTCAATAGGGTCGATGACGTAAAGGTCATCTGTTTCTTTGGACTACGCTTTTAGAGGGTGTCATGTGGCCAGCACAAAGACCAACCGCCTTTACTTTTCCCCAACTAAGGTACCCATTAGACCTGGGTGAACTGATGGGCGGCCAAAAAAAAACAACGTTTTTACCAGGATTCGAACACAGAACTTCCGGTTCGGGAGCCAAGCGCTTTACCGCTCAGCCACGGCTATATAAGTATATGACTACAAAAACTGAGCTTTGCATTAGTATAACAAAGGCTTAAAAATGTAAATCATTTAATTAAGTAACGTCTTTTTTAAGCTGAGTAAGTGGTCGATGAGGTATTGTAACAGTCGTGGCAACAAGTTGGACTCAACACGTATTTGTTTTTGTCAAGAAAACTTTATAAATTAATACTTCTTCGTTACAGCTATTCTAGAGTTAACACATATATTGTACACAGAACGATCAATTTCCTACGGGTGACGGACGCTCGTTATTACCATGTCGTTTGCAAGATTTAAATAGCCTGCTGAAAGCCTTGTTGCTAAACCAGTGTATGATCTTACGTGGATTAAAAAAATAGTTATGTTATTTTTTTTTCGCTCCTTTTTGATGATACCATCGTTGATTTGACCCCATTAAATTAATGTGTGATTTCTATAAACATAAAATCTTGTTATGTAAAAAGAGAATGCATTGCTGTTTGATTCTATACCAAATAAAATATTTTCTGATTACACAAAGTTCTAGAAGCTAAATCATAACAGGGAAGTGAGCTATAAATAAACAAAATGAACAGTTCGGCTCATGGGGGTAATCACGGGGAGAAAGAGTTAAATCACTAATGCAAACAATGTCTATCAAAATATCAGTTCCTGCCCCTCTAGTCAATTTCTAAATTAGCTTAGTTTTATCTGCGCTTTTTACTAGACGCTAGAAGAAATAATTTGTGAAACTCAGAATACAGGAACATTGCCGAGCAAACTTACAGCGCTGCCCAAGAACCCCCCCCCCCTTTAGCCGGCCCTAGGGGGGAAGTTCGATTTTTTTTGTTTGTCTTTGGAGGTTATCGCAAGTGGACATTTGAGAAACACTGCAGTTAACAAGGGCAAAAGAAAAACGCAACAAATGCATAAGCATTTTGTTGTCTAAATGCTAAATAATATCCAGATTTGTTTGTCCTGAGTTTGTGCAGAACAAGAATGTTTCGTTCTACATATTGAACGTGGCAGTGGCGTAGCTAGGGTGGGTGATGAGGAGGAAGAATTTGAAAGTCCCTCCCGGCCCCACTTGATAGGGACCCCAAAAAAAGGGTTCGATTTTTTTTTTACATTAAATATTCAAATATTACGCCATTAGCTTATGTCAGTGATGCCAAGAATAATTCGACCTGCGGGCCATATTAATTTCCAGCTCTCCTGACGCGGGGCACATGACCGAAAAGATACAATAACGTCATGAAATGGAACTAAAATTATTTTATTAGAAAAACGCGACTCTAGCACTTTAAACAGGGGCGAACTGGCTATATGGGCATTCGGGCAAATGCCCGGTGGGCCGGTACCCAATTGGGCCGGTAGGGCCAGTGAAAGGGCCCCTTGTTACCCCTAAGCCTTATATTAAATTGTAAAAATATTGTTTATGATTCTTTTTTAAAAGGAGCACTCAGAGCGTCATGATTTACAGACTCTACAGTGAATCAAAGCTACTAATCTAACGCATTTTCAGAAATAATGTAGGCCTAATAGCCTATATCCGTATAAAGTTCTTCTTATAGACTTCATCCCTGATATGGGCCTACACACTAAGCGATTAACAAGCAATATAAGGCTTATATTTCTTATACAGATATAAAGTTAATTAACGTTGGTGTGAATACATTCGGATGAATCTATAAAGGGGGCCGATCACAACGTTCCTTGTCTTATAGATAGAATGTTCAGGAATTGTTATAGGCAGTGCTTTATTTTGTAAAAAAAATAGATGCTGGTATTCAGTGATGGATTGCCTAACTTTGAACTACTAATAAATTAATAATAAACGTTAAAATACAAGAAAAGTCATAATTTTTGACACATTGAAAAAGGTGCCGGTAAGTCGTACCGGTGAGTACCGTCACAAAACAAAAATCACTGGTTATTGGTATGATTGAGTTATGATCTTGTACACTTCACAATTACACAATTATTATCTTGAGTGGTGTAACAAAGTGACCATAAACTATTTGAGTCAATATGCATCAGAATAGAAAAATTAACACAAAGGAGGAACAGAGAAAAAAATTAAGAAAGGCAAATAGTGCTGGATTACTTTGCCAAAGAAATGAAATGGAATTATAAATCTGTGTCCCCGCAAGCACAAAGATATTCAAACAACCTTGTGTTAAATCTCATGCTGACAGAGGCTATGAATGAACAAAACACAACGTCATTTATTCCTGGAGATCAAGTCACGTTATCCAAAGAAGAAACAGTAATATGTCAAGACAACAAAGTTATAGACTTAAACAGAAATACAATGAGACTTTGCTAAAATATGAAACAATCTTGACAGTATTTTCTTTCCCTGAGGATATGAAATGACCTTTAAACAAATTAACGTTATGCTCTGAGAGCATGTAACATTGTGTCTTTAAGATGTAGAATCTCAAACAAGATTTACAGGCTGCAGATGACCATGTGACGTGGGCGAACCAAGGAATTGATGTTGAAGCAGTTGTTTTGTACATTCCATTGCCCGAGAGCATGAGTAGGAGTGAAACCGAATTCGAGGAGAAGATGCAGATGATGCGATAAATGCTGTTTTAATACAAAATTTTAAAGATGTATAATTTATTGACAGGGGTGTATCCTGTAGTTATGCTGTCTTGTTGTAAGCATACCAAGGAGTTTGCGAACGTAGTCACTGCATATTGAAGAGGTGTAATGAACAGGCTGAGAAGCATGATGACACAAAGCAGAAAACGTTCATGGTGATGGCTGCTGATACAGACGTTTTACGAGAAATCCTTTGGATACAGCCTTAAACGCTGTGTCAGCAGTTAGTTGATAGGGGAATTTAATGAGCCTTGTATGTGAATATCAAGTACATAGTTATGTTAATATAGGCATATATCAAGTGAATATCAAGTACATAGCTATGTTAATAGAGGCATATATCAAGTGAATATCAAGTACATAGTTATGTTAATATAGGCATATATCAAGTGAATATCAAGTACATAGCTATGTTAATAGAGGCATATATCAAGTGAATATCAAGTACATAGCTATGTTAATAGAGGCATATATCAAGTGAATATCAAGTACATAGTTACGTTAATAGAGGCATATATCAAGTGAATATCAAGTACATAGCTATGTTAATAGAGGCATATATCAAGTGAATATCAAGTACATAGCTATGTTAATAGAGGCATATATCAAGTGAATATCAAGTACATAGCTATGTTAATAGAGGCATATATCAAGTGAATATCAAGTACATAGTTACGTTAATATAGGCCAACATTGTAGCATGTGTTCATGTTATAAATCATCCCTTATTTCAAATATCATTTAGTTATTCAATTCACGAAGAAGATTGTTCCTATAGCTAACCATGCAGTCTACCTACTAGTAGAAATGCATTATAATATGTAAACCCAGTTTTCGATACATTATCAAACATAGCATAATAATTTTGATATGTAAAATTCGACGCCCCTCATATGGCATCCTACTTGTGGGCCGATTTTGACACCCAGTCCGCCCCTGAGCACGTACATTAATAAATGAGATGTTTGAAGTTTATTTTCTTTTCTACCCTTCGGGAAAATAGCTTCATTTCTCTACTTCCAATGTGAGCAACATTAGATCTAGCTTAGCCATCTCTTTTTGGCAACTATTCAATCCTTCAATCTCTAGGCCTAGATTAACAATATTCTATTCGCGACTCAAATTAAGAATGCTGCCATATTATTTTTTTTTTAAACAGCCACGTTTTCTGTACAAATTGAATACATTGGCTTATTATCATGTTCCACAAAAAAAGTAAAGATTAAGTAAAGAGGAAGTGTTAGATTATACATCTGCCTCGCTGCCTGGTCGTGCGGTTTGCTCGCTGGACTGTCGTTTGGATTTATCGATGGTTCCGGGTTCAAACCCTGCCCGCTCCCATCCCCCGTCGTCCTGCGGGAGGTTTGGACTAGGAAGTAAACTACCTTCAACTCTGAAGGAACATCCGAAAAAAAAAGTAAAACTTGAACATGTATACTTGAACATGTATACTTGAACATGTATACTTGAACATGTATACTTGAACATGTATACTTGAACATGTATACTTGAACGAAAAATGTAATCAAAGAATAATCACATGTATTTTCAGAAAACTGATATCACTAAAGCATCTACACGTTGCAAAAGACATATGATTTTGTTAATGTATACACTGTTGTACCTATGATTTAAGGAAGATAACTGTCTTTACGTTTACAGTACACCACTAACGTACTGTAGCTGAATATATTCTTAGCAATGAGTTTAATGCTTAAGGTCTACATGACATTGCGAAGTAGAACGTAGGAAAAGAGTCACTTCTGCCTGGCCTAGATTTCTGAATTCCCCATTGATTATTGATCCTTGAAATGATTCTAGTCTTAAAATAAGTACAGCCTACTTTTTTAAAAATCAAACTTAAGTATTAAAAAAATTAATTCTTCTTCTTTTTTCTCATTATTTTTTCCCCTTTGTATTTTTGTTCCTTTTCTTTATTCCATATTGTCTTATTCTTTTTTAATATACTGCATTTCATATGTTATAAGAAAATTGTAAACACATCTAATAGTCTTCAATGAAACTCTTCCTTGGCGTTCGTAGAATTACATATTAACATATAGAAACAATTAAATTGCTTTAGAATTTAGTTCTCGCTTTTTTTTTTTTTAAACTTTATATTAAAAAGTGACTTGGCAGAATTTAAGTCATTGGTTAATATGCATGACTAAGTGCATGACGCGTAGGACGTAATCATCTTCTTTTTTGAAGTAACGTCTGTATTATACAGGATAAGATAAGAGTTGAATCGATTCTGTTCATACATAAAAGCCATGTTTGAAACAACAAGAAATACTGGTTTCATTTTGATACTTAAATCACGACCTTCATATCTATTACTTTTACTACAAAGCTTTAATCAACTCACCCAGTCTGTCTGTCTGTCTGTCTGTCTTGCAAAACGTTTGAACATATTTTTTTTCCCGTTTCCCATTTTCGGATCAAGTTAAAGCTATGTACAATTTTCCCATTAAACCTGACAAAACATGAATCAATTAAAAATATAGTTAGTTGTTAATTTATTAATTATTTTGTTTTATTTCAAAATAAGGAGAATAAATACTACTTAATGAGAGATAAGGATAGAAATATGGATTTATTCCCTTATTACGTTTGGGTATGTTTCCCCCCCCCCACACACACACACACTTTCCATTCTCGGATCAAGTAGGAATTTCGTACAATTATTCATAGTCAATAACAATACATGAATCAAAAAAAAAAAGTATCCAATTAGTAAATCATTAAGTACTAATTAACTAATTTTGTTTTATACAGCAGATAGGGAGCTACCACCTTTACTTTTCCCCTTAGATAAACTTTAGGAGGCGCGGTAACTGAGCGGTAAAGCGTTTGGCTTCCGAACCGGAGACCGGGGTTCGAATCCTGGTGAAGACTGGGATTTTTAATTTCGGGATCTTCGGGCGCCTCTGAGTCCACCCAGCTGTAATGGGTACCTGACGTTAAATGGGGAAAAGTAAAGGCGGTTGGTCCTTGTGCTGGCCACATGACACCCTCTTTAATCGTTGGCCACAGGAACAGATGATCTTTACACCATCTGCCCTATACACCATAAGGTCTGAAAGTGGAACTTTACTTTTGTTGTTTTTTTAGATAACCTTTGGTTTCAAGAAGTATTATTTTCTTCTGTTGCCTGTTTTAATTTATTAAGGACAACGTGTTTATAGAGTGTCACGATTTAAATTGGAATAAATCGTATTACAGTACATATTTTACATTTATACATTAAACATATTATCTAGCAATTTATGTTGTAGTGTAAATTAGTAACCATGTTGCATGTATTTCACACATAAGACTTTTATATTTATTGAGTATATTATCTCATGCCATGATGTCGAATGACGAAATGCAGGGGCCTGCCCCCCCCCAAGTCCTTTGCTACGCCACTGATTTTCGTATTCCGTCATTGTCAGACTTCTCTTTCTGTCCGAGAGCTATAATTTGAATGAAAGGATTGCCTGGGTCATCAAGGATAAAATAGATTTTCATATTGTTTAGGACTTTAAAATTCTTGCACTACATAGACTCATTGGAATTCATGGGATATATATAGATAAGATAATTTTTATTGATCCAATCTAATGGGAATTCAGTTTGACTACACTTGACAAGCTCAGCGAAACTACTGTACAAAAACAATATTGATTAAAAATTCGAACAACATTCACACACGAAAACACATACACATTCACAACCAGCGCTTTATGAATTTGACTTCTATGTACTTCTATATGACGACAGCTGATCTTGTAACACTCTGACCGAAAGTGGGATAAAGGGGTTTTTAAATCTTTATGTTTTAGTCCTAATGGAAAGGAGACGACCACTTCTTTCAGGTCTTATGTACTAGTGGTTTAATGGGTGCAGGTTGTCTTTAAGAATCATGAGTGATTTGGAAAGGCATCTTTCTTGGAAAAGCTCTTCAAGAGATGGTAGCTGAACTATAGTAATATACGATGCTTTTTTAATTAGTCTTTGTGCCAGTGAAGTATTACCATACCAGCAGGTGATGGAAAAGTTAATAAGACTGCTGATGGTTGCTGTGTAGAAAAGTTTGGTTATTGTTTTGTCTATGTTGAATTTTCTTAGCTTTCTGAGATAGAAGAGTCGCTGAATTGGTAAGAATTGGTAGGATAGTGTGTGTCCCACTGTCTAAAAAATAAAGAGATAAGTAACATGAAAGTCAGCGAGATATAAAGCACTTTGAACTTTCCATAATCCCCACTCCCTAATAGCCTCCTACCCACAGCTAAAAAAAATAGTCTTTCGGCCTATCAATATTTTTCTCTATGTAACATTTCGAGAGCAACCCACTTACCTATCCCTTGCTAGGAGAAATTGGGAATTTTAAACTCCCAAGAAAATGAATTTCCGAAGCTCATAATGCAGGAAAACACGGATCTAAAGATTGTTTCTTAATATTTGCCACTGACCGCTATAATTATGTTTAGGAAATTGTTCCGAATGACGTTAAAGAAATAAAATAAAAAAAATTTCGTACCATGACACATTGGGCGCGAAGTGGCTGAGTGGTTAAGCGCTTGGCTTCCGAACCTGGAGGCCTGGGTTCCAATTTCGGTGAAGAAGGAGAATTTAAATTTCAGGATCTTTAGTGCGCCCCTGACTCTAACCAACTCTAATGGGTGCATGACTTTAGTTGGGGAAACTAAATAGGGTTGGTCGTTGTGCTGGCCAAAGGGTCAAAGGGAAAAATCAATACACAAAAACATTTCTTTGCAAACAAGAACGAGTTTTAATGAATCAATGGGCTGAATGAAACATTTTGCGCACCATCTTTCATTATAGCTATTTGCCATTGCATAATTAGTTAACCATTAGCCAAAAAGAAACAACAACATATGACCTGAATGAATCTACCCTATAAATCGCAAGGTCAGAAAGGGGAACTTTACTATGACGCATTACGTCACTCCCTTTCAGCGGGAATACCTCTTGCCGTAATGAAGCGTGTCAAGACACGAATGGAAAGAGAACTAATAGACCAACATCAGCTTCATAAAGTAGATATAAAGCAATAAATACTTTGTTTATCTTACTTGTTAAGTTTAAAATCGATTCTTATCTTATCTTTTATAATACAGACGTTACTTCAAAAAAGAAGATGATTACGTCCTACGCGTCATGCATTTATTCATGCATATTAACCAATGACTTAAATTCTGCCAAGTCATTGGTTTTCCTGGCTAGCTCAGGCAACCCATTCCATGCTCTAATAGCACTAGGGAAGAAGGAGTATTTGTACAAATTTGTCCTAGCATATGGGACGAGGAATGTGCCTTTATCTTTGTGTCTTTCAGGGTATTTTATTAAATTTTGTTTTTGTATTTGAAGATTATGGTTCAGATAAGAACATCTAGATCTAGACATGTGATTTAGAACTAGATCTACTTCTAAATCTAGCATTTAGACGTAATCTATATTAGATTTACATAAAAAATATAAGCAAAGCTTAGATACTCTATCAATAAACTGAATGCTACTCTACATGTATTGAACGACTCAGTTATTGGTACACGACGGCTAATATCACCAAGGTCAATTTAGTCCTGCATGTTAATCAATGAGTTAAGGTCTGCTAAGTCCTTGATATTCCTGGCTTACTCAGGCAACCCATTCCATGCTCTAATAGCACTAAGAAAGAAGAAGAATGTGTAAAAATTTGTCCTAGCATATGGAAGAAGGAATGTGCCTTGATTTGTGTGTCTTTCTGAGTATTTTATTAGGTTTTGGTTTTGTATCTAAAGATAATAGTTTTATGTTTTATGTATAATCGCTACTTTACCCTTAGCTCTTCGTTTCTTAATGGTTTCTAAATTTAGTGGTTTACTAAGGAATTCTTAGTTTTTAACCAGATCTCTGTGACTAACTCCTAAAGTCCGTCTTAGCCATTTTTGGTGAGCATTATTTAGTCTTTTCTAAATTTTGGCAGAAGATTTCCAGGTCTCGCATGCATACGTTGCTATTGGGATGACGATTGTGTTAAGTAAGGGGGGGGGGTTGTCTTAAGTCCAATAGCTTGGCTAGTGCAAATAGCTTTTAGAAAAAAAAGCCCCTACCTTTCCTAATTTTACAGTATCGTTACATGGAGCCATGAAACATAACAACCTTGAATCAATAGTTTGACACCTACCAGCATTGTAAAGCATTTCTATAATATAAAGCAGAACGTAATGTATGTATCATAATGTATGTATGTCCCGCATAGAAATCAAAACCGTTTGACCAATCTTGATAAAGCTTGGCACAAATGTTCCTTGGGTACTAACTGGAACTGTGACATATGTATAGTAGCCCTAATACTAACTTAAGACCCTCAAAATAAAAATAGTTTCCCAACTCTATGAAAGTTATACTATTTCATGGATCTAGGCCATGTTAACCATGTTTACAAAAGAAAAGATCGAAAGGATCTAGTTCTAGATCTAATTGTAAGAACTACACTTGATTCACTTTCCTTTCTCCCAAATGCATCTGAAATGCTTTAAAATTTGGTTATTATTGTTACGATTCTCTCCTAATTAGGCCTTTCGTAAACACTGCTAAACACACAATACATCAACACATCATGAACTTGACAACAAGGCTCCAAATAATCTGGTACTTTAATAATGGTCAAGTAGACAACAGCCAATACTAGACAATTGGCAACAAACACATCAACAACTAAAATGTTACATTGTACATCACCGTACAAAACTCTGCTGTCTCTATCTCTTCCTGGACTCGTACGTTTCACTGGAGGACTGCACCAGGACCGACTTCATGGCTGACTAACAGTCCCGGTCTCCTTCGCTCTCCGGTCTTGAACTGCCGCTTTCCTGCACACTGTATCTCTGGTCTGCGCAGGCTTATGATCAGATGACCATAACACGGGCGCTATTCACGTGCAAAGTTCATGCCAGTACTGTCCCTTGCCATTTCAATATAGCTCGCTAAACTGTATTGCTGGCCTTTGTCACAAATGTCAGCTGATCACACACAGTTAACCCTTTTGAGTCGCGAATAGGCTTATAACATTATTATCAAGTAAACATTTGGCAGAACTAAGAACATTGGTTTCAAGTTATGCTGATCACCTCAGATAAATTCAAAGATGCAAGCTGAGCATAAAGATGATCAAGAACAGACTGAAGTCGCAGCTGTCTGGTACAGACTTAAAGATCATTCTGTGGCGTTCACTTACGAATGTGACTCTTAATATTACAGATCTGATAAAAAAAAAAGTCACATTAAAACTATTAATGTTTTTTTTTTTACCTTATTGAGATACTATTTTGCATTGACAACAGTTTTGATATGTTCTTAGTAGTACATTTAGAAATAATTTAATTTATCAAATACTCACAAGGATCAAAACAGGGTAAACATTTATGTGGCGCACGCGAATTAAAAAGGGAAAAAACAAAATTGGCGCAAGGGAGCAGAAGGTAGGCCGCCCCTGATCTAGATCTATATGATCCACCACCAGTCACAATGAGTTCATTTTAGAAGTGTTCCTGAACATAGGTCCATATGAACTAACTAGAGGCCTATTGAATCGTGTGGTATTGTATTGTTACAAATGAACAGTGATAGGTAGAGGTCAACGTATGACCCCGGCGAGATAACACAGCAGCGGGTGTTCTCTGGAATGTACATGTATCAACAAAGACAGGATGTCACGTGTCCTCACGTGTTATTCCAGAAGGTACTAGCAATGTCCAGTGACAGATAGAGGTCACAACTTGTGACCCCGGCAAGATGACACTGCAGCCGATGTTTTCTGGAACCTACATGTACAAACAAAGACAGGATGTTACGTTTCCTCACGTGGTGTTCCAGAGGATACTAGCAGTGTTTGTGCAACTTTGGAGGAGCGATTAGGGACTCTATATAAGCCAGAGAGTTAATGTGAAAGTCAGTCGTGAGTGAGCCGTGACAGTCGATACAGACGATGTAAGACGTTTGCGGCTCTAGTGGAAGCGAAATGTGTACGACTCGATGCAAGTTAACTAGGGTAGAGTTAACTGGAGTGGACAATTGTCGTTTAAGTCTATACAGCGATCTACAGTGGACTTGAGCCGTTACAGTCGATACAGTCGATGTAAGACGTGTGCGGCTCTGATTCGGTAGACTTGAGTACGACTTGGTTCAGCTTTGGGAGACCTGGAGCGACACTGGGAAGTGTGTCGTTGGTCTGTTCTGTGGAATACGGCTCGATGCAAGTTGAGAAGAGATGAATTGCAACGAAGTGAAGAGATGAATTGCAACGAAGCATAGCTAACTGTCAACTGACAGATATTGTACAGTCTTCTATGCTACATGTTACAGCGACGAATTGTTAGAGATAATAGTCATTAAAGTTGAAAGTTTAGTCGTCAAGTTCTTTGCAGTGTTTTTATGTGTGTGCCTACTAATACATTTAGCCAGAAGATTCAGAAATACGTATCAGTATGGAACCAGAATTCAACACAGAAAATAAAAGCGTTGTAAAAATAGACGAGCATGTACTGACCTAATTCCTCTTGAGTCTTACTCAATAGCCAAAATGTTGTAAAATGTTTTCCATGTTTCGGATGTGCCTTCATATTATTTGCTTCATAGTCCAAACCTCCCGCTCGAAGACGGGGGATAGAAGCGGCAGGGTTTAAACCCGGGACCGTCATAAGTACGAACGACAGTCCAGCGCGCAAACCGCGCGACCAGGCAGCCAAATGGTTAAGTATATAGTTTTCTAGTCAATGTTTACGTCTATGTACGCATGATTAAACACCTATAGGTAAATACGGATGATGACATGGATGTGAATGTGTATAGAGCCTTATTAATGTGCTAAATCTGAACACAATCATCCTTCAACAGGGACAGTTCTACATGACACAGTGCACGCTTATGACAAGGGAAGTAAAATAAGACCCCTTCAATTTCCCCTTGGGAACTGACCCATAAACCACGTCATGCTTTATAAACTACTTAATTTTATTTTGAAGTAATACTATCATTTAAAAATAGAAATTTATTTTTTCATTTAATGTTATATAAATTTTTAGTTCAGCGGTAAGAACATGGAGTTCTCAATTTAAAATACAATAATTAAAGCGATGACTCGCTACTTCCTGATTAAGTTTTAGCGACTTTGCAAATTTGTGTTTTATTATTCTAGTTTTTTTTTTTTTTTAAACTAAGAAATTAATGGGAAAATAATTTACGGATCTTTGCTTTTAATCGGAATTTCTTCAAAATTAAATCTGTGGAAAATTTACATTTTATACATTTTACATGAAAAAATCCCAGGGACGCATATACTTAGAGAGAAACGTATGTAGTTTTTTAATCTATAGAGATAAATTAAATAGAAAGCTGTAGAAATCCATGAGGCTACGCAGCCCCATCTACGACCTACATATTTCACATCCAGCGAAGACATAACCTTTGTCCGCCGGTGGTCGATTAAGTTTCTTTTCTCACCCCTTACGTCTGTCCGCGGCAGTGGATTTTGTTTGGTTTTAAATGATTAACCCGCAGAATTTGTAGGTCATCTCCACCTGCAGCTACAAAAAGAAATTCTAATCACAAGGAGCCAGAGCCAACTTATATTTTCTGAGGTGACCTGAACCTTCTCCTGCGTGTTGGAAAACGAGCTCAATCCCTTATCACCCAGGACAATAAAACTCACCGTGGCGCCCTGGTGACAAGAGACCGGAGGAAATTCCAGCTACCCGTCGCCTCAGCGTGGCCCTCCGGTGGAAACATCCAGAGGTGGATCTGGACAGGCTAAGAACGAGTAGCGAACCAGGCCTTATAGCAGGTCTCCCTGGGTGAGCTTTTGTTTTTTTTATCTCACTCGGGGTGGGGATGGAACAAGTAACCTGCAACCCAGTCCAAAAAGTCCGCCACTCCGTTCCACAAAGGGGGTCGTCATCAGTTCCGGATTGCTGGATTGGTTGCCCTTGCACGGAACATTGGCGGTTACATTATAGGAATATGAGACAAGCTCCCCGCAGTTAGCGCTGTCGCTGACACTTATAGCGGATGCCTTAAGATTCGGGGACGGGGCGCTGTGTACACGGCACGGCCCGGTCTGGCCCAGTCAACCGATATGGCCGCCTACCGTTGGGTGCCCTCAGACAGGACAGGGGTGAAGAGCCCCATGTCCAGGCCTGGTGGTTGGATAAAAGCCTTTCTAACCATCAACGGAATAATGGCGCCTCCGGCCCCGATTCCCTACTGGACTTCATCGAAGGTGACAAGAGAAGAAACGATTTTGGTCAATAGGAAAGCAACACAGACCCCAAGTTGGGATGGGCTCAGGACCAAATCCACTTCACTGGCAGAGGTGAAAGGAAGCCCGACAACCATGTTACTATCCACACACTCTCCTTTAATGGGCCGCACGGATGATATGTTACAGAAAAGGAATATGGGGGTGTTTCCACGGTGTACTCGGCCTTTGGCCTAGCTTTGGTCAATATAATTATTTTAGCTTTATTTCATAGCCATTATCATGGCCTTTGGCGATACGCAACATTGGCGTTATGTCGCGGGCCGTTTTAGCGCAAGAAGTTCTGGCGATGATAAAAAATAAATTCACTATAATTTATAAAGAAAGTATATGACGTACGTATTTATGTAAAGTAAAGTATGCATTTAAAGTTTAAAGTATGTATATAAAGTATGTGTATAAAATATGTTTCAAAACTTTCTGTAATTAAAGTATGTATATAAATAGTAAAGTAAGTAAATGTACATTTTCAGACCTTGTGATCTATGTGGCAGATGATGTAAAGGTCATCTGTTTCTGTGGCCAACGGTTAACGAGGGTGTCATGTAGCCAGCACAACGACCAACCGCCTTTACATTACCCCAACTAATATCAGGTACCCATTAGAGCTGGGTGAACACCAATAAGATCCCGAAAATAAAAAAAAACAACAACCCCAGTCTTATTCAGGATTCGAATCCGGGACCCCTGTTCGGAAGCAAAGCATATAAGGTATGTAAGTGGTCTTCCCGGATAAAACGAAAAGATATAAAAATTCCCCTTTCAGTCAAGGTACCTTGTTGTCACCTGCAAGTACAAAGCAGCCTAATTCATAAATCGCTGGCTATGTGTGTATGTATGTATGTATGTATGTATGTATGTATGTATGTATGTATGTATGTGTGTGTGTGTGTGTGTGTGTGTGTGCGTGCGCGCATGTGTGCGTGTGTGTGCGTGCGCGCATGTGTGCGTGTGTGTGTGCGTGTGTGCGTGTGTGTGTGTGTGTGTGTGCGCGTATGTCAACCATATGAATATTGTTCCTGTTTGCCTTTACATTGCTATTAGTATATAAGAAACGCTTTGATGGACAATTGTAGTCAAACTAAATGACCCTGTGTTTAAACCAATCAAATTATCTTATCTTATCCTCTTTTATCTTATTTTTTTTCCTAACAATAGCAAACATTTGTTTTTCTTCAACCTCAAGTGCGTGTGTCTAAAAATTCATACACAATCTATTTACATGATCTGGATTGAAATGAACTAGGTCACAGGGAAGTTGTTGAAGCTAGTGGATCACGTAATTAGAAGTTATATTTGAGAACACTGAAGTTCGGAAATTCCCTTTTGGTTTGAGACTTCTATAAAATGAAGGGAGATTAGTCAGTAGTCATGTTCAACGAAACATTTATGTAGGCAGATTTGCGTGTAGATCTAGCAGTAACTATCAACTCTTTAATGATTCATGATTAATGATTCATATCAATCGTAAGTATATGCTTTTTTTTTTTATTTTCTGATTGCCAATTTAAAGTTAGGAGGCGCAGTGGCAGAGTGGTGAAGCGCTCGGCTTTTGAGCCATGGGTGCGGGTTCTAATCCTGGTGGAAATTGTTTTTTTTTTTAAATTTCGGTATCTCTAGTTTGCCTCTGGGTACCTGACATTAGTTGGGGAAAAATAAAGGAGATTGGTCGTTGTGCTGGCCACACGACACCCTCGTTAACCGTGGGCCACAGAATCCGATGACCTTTACATCATCTGCCGTATGTATCGCTAGGTCTGAAAGGAGAAATTAACTTAATTTAATCAGTGTTTAAACAATTACTATCAACATTTTAAAGATGACGTGCTTTTAACAACTCCTCTCTTCAACTCGTAACTTCATAGAAGCTTCTGGGTAGGAAAAACATACTGGGACGACATTGATCTTGAAGACGGCTCTAAGGATTTTTGATAGAGAAATTTGTTAGTTGCTATATATTGTTGGAAAAATAGTATATAGCTAGTCTGACCCATTGGGATAAGCTCCAGTTTGACGCTTATGATTTTTCGAAATACTTTATTCTAAAATTAATTGGTCTAGACCAGGGGTTCTCAACCTGTGGGTCGCGACCCCATTAGGGGTCGATTGACGATTTGCCAGGGGTCGCCTAAGACCATCGAAAATATGGATTGTTTTTGTCTATTCTTCTATTGCTGTGTGGATGGGGGTCGCCGAAGAGTGAGATTGTAAAAAGGGGGTCGCCGAGCTTAAAAGGCTGAGAACCGCTGGTCTAGACAATATTTATCTTGAACACACATGCGTCATCGGGTATTCCCGCATGTATTCATTAAAGAGTTAAATAAATAATAATCAAGAACATATTGCGCACTGTTTTCTAAGTCGACATTTATAGGACTTTTACTAGAATAGTATATCTTCTAAGTGAATTTATATATACGGTTAGCTATGAATTTTTTGTGAGGAGGGGAAAATAGGTCGGGGGTAAGAATGTTACGTTTTGTGAAAACTCTATCATTCATTAGTTATTAAGAGTAAAATAATCTCAAAAAGTTATCAGCTTCGTTAGAGGGAAATAGTATTTGTTTTTTAAATGTGCTACATGTTTTTAATAAAAATATGACGTGATTTTCCCCCAAATCATTGAGGCTCAATAATGATATAACAATACTGTTTATACATACAGCTGGGCTATTGTTATCGCTATTACCACCTTTGTTATTAAATTGCTGGTGAAATGTTTTCACAAAGTCTGTATATTTTTCAGAGACTTCCTTCTAAACACAAACAGAGACTCTTGTTGGTAATGGATAAAAGATTCGACGTTTGTGTGCCTCTATACGGTATGTCTCTATTGAAATGCTAGCCTTAAAACATATATAATGTTGAAACAGTTCCTAATGAGACTAATTTTAAATAGATTTTGAAATATATCAAACTTCGACAGTAAAATTATTTCGTTTAATTCATTTTATTATCTACGACCGAGGTTCTCTGACACACGTAAACATTCACTGCTTGTTTAATCGTCCAAAAGGGTTTGGGCAGCAACAAATTTGTTAAAAAGGGATACAAAATTTCTGCTTGGTCGTGTGGGACTATCGTTGGGATTGTCTCGAATGTCTCAGGTTCATACCCTGCCCACTTCCATCATCTGTCGTCCTGCGGAAGGTTTGGGCCGGAATGAAATTATCTTCAAATCTAAAGGAACATCTAAAACATGTAAACTATTTTAGAAACAAACAAACAAGATTCATTAGGAGTAAAATATACAGAGGGGTTGAAGGGAATGAGGTGCACGAAAATGAGTGTATAAGTTATACGCTTCTAGTCAGACAGGCTGAGAACCTCTGATAAAAAAAATGTTAAATCTAAAATCTAACCGAATTTTAACTTTTCATATTAAAAGTCAAGTCAAGAGAGAAAATGATAGAAAAAAAAGGCTAGCATGGTAGTCTCATATCTAGTGAGATATTAATAAAGACCTTAAGTATGTATATAATATTTCTACAGAATGTGTTATGTTGGAATTTAACACATAATTTCTAAATACTCAATTTCAAAAGTAAACCATTATTATATTTTATTTTGAAACAGAAACAATATGCAATGTTTACCATCAAGAAAATTTCTCAAAACCCCAAAGAAACCAAGGAAGACAAAGAAACAGGAGCCTCTGCAAACCGGTTATCTCAGTGATAATTCCAGGAAGATCGCGGCAGGTTCGCATCAAAAGGAAGTCGATCAAGTTTTATCCAATTTCAGAAAAGCCAAAAATACATTACAAACTGAAGCCTTGACAACGACATATAACACGATATGCCCACATTTTGAAGAGACTATATCTAGAGATACCAATATTGCAGATACATTAGATATAAATATACAAAGGCACGAGAGACATGAAAGAACTCATGACAAAAAGTCTATAAGAAACTTCGACAGATTATTTAAAGACGAAAGACGCAGGCTCCAAACATTTGTAAACTACCCTCTGGAAGCTGTTAAATCGGCACTAGTTTTGGCCAATAATGGATTCATTTATATAGAAAGCTGCTCTGATGAAGTCGAAAGATTTATCTGCATATTCTGTGGTGCTCGAAAGACGTTTTGGGAATGGCAAGAGGATGTGGAGCAAGTTCACCGAACACTATCTCCACAATGTCCATTGCTTTCTGGTGGCAGCTCTGAAAATATTTCATTCTGTTCGAACAAGGGTAGTGATTCAAAGTTTGATTTCATATTACAAAAGTTATCACCACCAACACATCATATTGAATTTGACTCGGCACCATCAGCGCAAGAAGAATGTTACAAACCATTAGCAACAAATGAAAACATCTTTTCGAAAACTTCTAGCCCACTATCCACCTCAATATCTAACATTTTAACTTCAACAACTGGAGCAGGAGAAGAGAACTCTCATCAACAAGATACTATTTCTGCAACCTCTGAAAATAACGTTACAAATAATTTTGCAAATGAATTAGATCTGATACAAAATGAAACAAGTTTTTCAACAACGCAATTCGATGACTCTCCACAAGTGTCTAGTCAAAGAGAAGCAATCTCAGCTTTACCCTCACAGGCACCTGAAACCCTTGTGCAATCTAGCTTTAGTCAGACACAAGGTTTACTTTTCGACAGAACTTTAAACGATGACAATCTGCATGCCTCCACACAGGTACTTCCTTCCGCAGCTACTTCAGCAACGTCAGCTACTTTAACACAATCATCACCCTCACAAAGTCCGTCAACCACTCAAAACACCAACACAGAATCCCCACCAGCAACTACAAGAAATAACAGCCAGAGAAACCCGACTTACAGTGAGCTGGGCATCATCACAGAGAGACCAAAGCGTACAGAATATGCTCTCCTATCGGAAAGAATGAAATCTTTCAGCAGCTGGCCAAGAGGACATTTCCTTGAGCCAACTGACCTGGCTAACGCTGGCTTCTACTATGGTGGTAAGTTAATGATTATAAACCATTCCTATTTAAATTCAAATCACTCTCGTAAAATATTTTCACAAAAATTTGTATCTAACAATTATTTTCATTTTTCAATTAACCGGGAAATCATAAACAAAAATAGAATGATGGTAATGAATGTTTACCTTCATCTTTGATATGTATGGATGCGAAATTTCGGGAATATAATAAGTATTGTATTTAGATATTAAAATATGAAAATCACGTTTTAAAAAAGGGAAGTAACCGATTCTTTAAACACCATTATGTTTTGTCAATTGGAGTAAGTCTAAAGAAAAGGAGTACAAAAAAATATTATAATACATCATTGGACAATCTATATATTCCGCTTGATGCATTTTAATTGTGTAAATTGCATCACCAGGTTATGGAGACTGTGCCAGGTGTTTCTATTGTGGAGGAGGTCTCAAAAACTGGGAGGATGAGGACAATGTTTTGGTGGAGCACGCCCGATGGTTCCCAAAATGTGCTTACATTCGGAACAAAATGGGCCAGGCCTTTGTAGATGCTGTCAAAGTCTTAAATGAATCTCATGATGAGGTAAGGTTGAGAACATACAAAATAGACCAAATTATTTATTATATTTTCCTTCATTGTTGAGTTTTATGTATTTAAAATGTCCATGTTTTCAAGACCCTTTTTAATTAATGAATTTTATACACTAAAAATATATAATATTAATACCTTTTTAAAATTGTAGATTACAATCCAAATGGTCACAGACAAAATGGGAGGTCAAACGTGCACAGGTCAACTAGGTGAGTTTATACTAAGTCTGTTGCTCTCTTTCTTTGTATCTGTCTCTCACTCTTTATCTCAATCATTATCTCAATCATTATCCTAATCATTTTTACATCCTTAATCTTTATCACTCTCTCGTTTTTATTTCATTCTCTCTCAATCTTTCTCTTTCAATCTCACACATTCTCTCTTTTATTATCTCTTCTCTCTCTCTCTCTCACTCTCTTTTACCTTTACTCAATTTTTCTCTCATTCCATATAATTATCCACTTTCGATTTCTCTCACTCGCTCTCTCTCTCTTTCTGTTTCTTTCATTAACACTTTCTGCCCCACTCTCTCTCTCTCTGTCTCTCACTTTATCTGTCATTCAGTTTGACTGTCTTACTCTGATCCTTTCTCTTCTTTCTCATCTTTTTCTCCAAACATCATACATCTAGATCTACCTTTCTCTTCTCATCTCTTTCTCCAAACATCATACATCTAGATTCACCTTTCTCTTCTCATCTCTTTCTTCAAACATCATACATCTAGATTCACCTTTCTCTTCTCATCTCTTTCTCCAGACCTCGTACATCTAGATTCACCTTTCTCTTCTCATCTCTTTCTCCAAACATCATACATCTAGATTCACCTTTCTCTTCTCATCTCTTTCTCCAGACCTCGTACATCTAGATTCACCTTTCTCTTCTCATCTCTTTCTCCAGACAACGTGCATCTAGATTCACCTTTCTCTTCTCATCTCTTTCTCCAGACAACGTGCATCTAGATTCACCTTTCTCTTCTCATCTCTTTCTCCAGACAACGTGCATCTAGATTCACCTTTCTCTTCTCATCTCTTTCTCCAGACATCGTACATCTAGATTCACCTTTCTTTTCTCATCTCTTTCTCCAGACCTCGTACATCTAGATTTACCTTTCTCTTCCTTATAAAGTTCCTTACACCAACCCACCGCTTGTTTTCTCTTGTGATATATTTATATCCTTATTTAAAAAACAAAAATAAATAAACAAGGCTATTTGCTATTTCCCACAGATCTCAGAGATAACGCCCTAAAAAGAGACCCAGCCGTTAAAACAATGATCGATCTGGGCTACAAAGAAATCGATTCTTTGGAAGTAGCTCAAATTTTGAAGGACAGAGGTCAGTAATTCTATTCCTTGAAGTAATTGAATTATTATTTTTTTTTTTTAACCAATTTGGATTCTTTTATATGTATAGCCAAGATTTATAGTCTAGCATATAGAACGAATTGTGTATAATGTAAATATTATCTAAATTAAATATTTTGTTCTAGATTTGACGCTGACAGCTGATCTATTGCTTGAAACATTGAAACAGGAAGGAAAAACAGCGAACAGAAACATTTTAAATTTTGAACAAAAAACAACTCAAGAGGAAGATCTTGGTAAATTTTCTTTTAATTCCGAAATAGCCTGAAATGTGTCCAAACCAAATTTTATTCGAAAAGTAAAAGAAGGGGGATATTAAGCTAATGGAAAAGGGACATAACTTCGCTCGACCGCAAAGACCTACTGAGTTGAGAAATAAACAATAACAAACAAACAAACAAACAACAACTTTCCGGTTGACTAAGGGAAGGGAGACAACCAACAGTCAGAGCAGAATTTCAGTATGTGGAGCTCCCAGGGGAGGAGTTTTGTGGAAGTCCCTGCAATTTGTAGCAAGGTCTAATTGAATTATGCCTACAAATGAAAATATTTATATCTAGAAGTATGATATATCTTAGAAGAAAGAAAAAATTTAGTTCTTGTAAATTTAATTACATTTTTAAATTTAAAATATTTAATTGGCATATTTAAATTTAGAAAGTGTATTTTTGAATCTGTGAAATGTAAGGCCATTGGTAGACCCACTGTTCTAAATTTTATTACGGGCATGTCTTAAGCAAAAATTTCTTAATCACATTTTGTCAGCCGTAAACAAACAACAAACACTTGGCCTCTCGACCACGCTTCCCACAAAGTACAAAGTGAATTCCATTTTAGAGTTGAATCTCTTTTTCGAGTCTAATAAGAAGACAATGAGTCCAAAGGTTGGGTGAGATAAACACTGAACAGACACGTCTACATGCATACAATGATATCTTTAGTATGGACGTACATGTCTCAGCGTTAGTTTTACTGGTACTTTAAATCGTTTAAAAATCCATCCCAATGCAATATAATTTAGAATGATTTTAATGATAATTCACTGTATAGTAAAGCAGTATAATGATTGATCCCGCTTAATAATTTGGAGCTTCATTAAACACCCCCAATTAAATATTATTGAATGATGTCAACAGTATTTTCAAGTAAGATAAACAGATTGATTACCTATCGATTTTGGCTAGAAGTGTTTGCAGAGTGCCAAAGGGCAGCACGGAAACCTTCTCCCAAACGTCCATACTATAAGAATGCAAAATGCGCTTATATGAAAGCAATAAAAAAAATGATTTCACTTAAAAATTGATGGCATTGTCCCACTTAATATTTGATTGAATGCTGCTATTTCATACTTCATTGAATGCTTCCACAGAAATGGCCAGACAATTAAAAGAAAAAAATCTCCACCTCCGGCAGCAGACAGTATGCAAGATGTGCCTGGACAATGAGGTCTCTGTGGTCTTCTTGCCTTGCGGTCACCTCGTCTCGTGTTCTGAATGTTCGTCTGCTGTCTCCAAGTGTCCCATGTGCAGAGGAGACGTCAAGGGCATTGTGCGCGCTTTTCTGAGTTAACCAGTGGAAAAAAATAATTTAAAAAAAAAAATGCGAACAAAATCTACTTTATGTTAATAATTGTTATTTTTTGTTGTTGTTAATATGAATAAATTTAATACAGTGAACAGTGTTGTTATTTTTTTTTTATTTGTCAAATGGGAAAAGTACTTTTGTAAGTTTGTTATGTAAAGCCACTACGTGCTATTTTAGTTCCTTTCTGTCCACTTGGTCAGTGTGTTGACTTTAGACTTGAACTTGTCGTCTATAACAGGTATTGTTCTGATTTGCTGAAGTCATTCAAGGTTTAAAACGGTGAGATAAATGAGCATGTACTTCTCTGTCAAGAAAATTGAACCTTGTACTTTTTACCTAGCTTATATCAACGTACTCTGTCTGTCTGGTAAAAAGTGTGTACGAGTATTTTTTCCAACACCCATTCTCGGATCAAGCTGAAAATTACCAGTTATATATTAACATAGACAAGTCATGTATCAATAAAAAAAAAAGTAACCAATTAGACAATTAACTACTGGTAACTTATTATTTTTTAAATAGCAACAAGGCAAACACATACATTAGTATTCACAGATATGGCTAAATTTGTTGGGTTTAGTCCCCTTAAATAATTGTTAGCATTAGTTCTCCCTCACGCTTTTTCCGATCAAGCTGATACTTTAAAAAAAAAATTATTGTACATAACAAAACATGAATCTCGAAACAAAAAACAAAATTAGTTTATTGGTTATTGATAATTTATTATTTTGTTTGATATCGAATAAAAAAATAACTTGTACATTATTGGTGGATATAGTTTAAAGGACGGATTTCTTACCCGTTAGATAAACTTATTTTGTATACGTTTTTTTAATATTTTGCTTATTTCTTTGGCCGGTGTTTCTGACATTTTAAAATGTCACCCCCTTTCTTTTGCAGCACTCTTTGCTACTTGTGAGCATTAAGATCCCCAGAGTCCGCAGGGAGAGCGAGTGAATGTAGCGAAAAAGAAAAGACAATTAGAGACCTACAATTATATCCTGTTTTCTTTGGCATGTATTTTAATGTCTGCTGCATTCGAACCAATTTTGACTGTCTAGATTCTAGAGGGACTATTAAGTTGCTCCCCTTTCCGGACCTTGCGATCTGTAGAGCAGATGATGTGTTTCTATGCCCAGGGCCGGACATTGGTAATTAGAGGTCCTGTTCCGCACGATTAAGTTACCACCACGCATCCTTTCAGTCTGGTCTACTCCACTGCCTTTATCGGAAGCGCCCCAACTGTCACAGCAAAATGCCAACATGTGATTGTCGGCTAAGGATCATAACTGATTCTAACAGACTGGTCATCGTAAGGGTTAGAATAGCCCTTTAGGTGTCTATATTTAGTCAGTCGGCCATGACAAGACGACTAAGCGATAGTGTTGTGTGCTAACTGGTCAGGCGAGAAAATACACACTGCCCATGGTTAGTCAAGCCTGTAAATCTACACGTATTTGTTTTATCTAATTACAAGATCTGGATCTAACTGCATAGATCTAAAGTTCCATATCTATTCCTTTTACGAGATAATTAATTCTACTGAATGGTTTTCCGTTTAACAGTAAGTGAATAGATTAAGTCAAAAGGTTTTGTGTGATCTCACATAGAAACTATGTGAGAATCTGACCGTTTTAGATGCGATAATAATTACGCCAGAAATATTTTTTTCCAAGTAATTATTGAAAAAAATAAAAAGAATAATATATCCATTTTCTGTAATTTAAAACATATATTATACCGAAAATTGTCTTTCCCTTTCATATATGTAGCTACACTGTCCCTGAGTTACAAGAAATGGTTCTGAAATAGAAGATTTAGAGTTCGTGTTGTGTACATTTACATAACGCAACATGCATATTATTAACAAAAAAAAAATGAAAAAAATTCAATGCCTCTTTGATCTCCCGAAACCTTTTAAGAAACATCCACTGCAGACGATAAGAAACCGAAACCAAGACGTCGCGTTTAAATTTTAACTCCCTAGATGCAAACACCTGTGTTGTACATAAATGCTTTTTACAGTATCACGTGCAAAAAAAAAAAAAAGAAAGAATAATAAACTCTTTTTGTGAAGAGTTTCGACTTGTGACAACATAAACAATGGTATTCACTGTGTCGGGCAGTTTCCCTTTTAGGAGTCTATACATCCGATCTCCTTCAGTATAAAGTCATTTGTCATTACAGGAACTGCATCTATTTTGTAGTACGGGACGGGAAATCTGGAAGGTTCTCAAACGCCCGAACAGGAAAGACGAATGGTGGCAACTAGACAGAAAGGATCAAGCAATTAAGGCAAGGTTTACGCACTGGGCACTGTCCGATAGGAGCCTACTTCGCTAGGATCCTAGAGAACCACAATCCCAGATGTCGACACTGTCCGATAGGAGCCTACTTCGTTAGGATCCGAGAGAACCACAATCCCAGATGTCGACACTGTCCGATAGGAGCCTACTTCGTTAGGATCCGAGAGAACCACAATCCCAGATGTCGACACTGTCCGATAGGAGCCTACTTCGCTAGGATCCTAGAGAACCACAATCCCAGATGTCGACACTGTCCGATAGGAGCCAACTTCGCTAGGATCCGAGAGAACCACAATCCCAGATGTCGACACTGTTCGATAGGAGCCTACTTCGTTAGGATCCGAGAGAACCACAATCCCAGATGTCGACACTGTCCGATAGGAGCCTACTTCGCTAGGATCCGAGAGAATCACGATCCCAGATGTCGACACTGTCACAAGGAAGACGAGACAGTAGACCACATCCTCTACGAATGCAGCGCACTCAGAAACACAATCGAAGATACGACTAGTCTTGAAACAGATAGAACTGGTGCATGCGAAGGTCTCGCCTTGTACGGAGACAGACCCTACAGAACACTGGCAGATACCCGGACCGTGCTGTAAGGGATTAATCCCGGTACTGAGCCTTAGTGCACAGAGGCTTACAAACGATGGACTCACCTATCTGCAACATTAAACAATCTACACTTCTTCCGAACTAAGAGAGTTGGGGGAGGGGGGATAAACTTGCAATATATTAGAACAAAAATTCTGAACACTTCAATTAAAATATAAAGGCCAAATAACAGAAACCCAAAAAGCTTTCCATTAACAATGTACTTGTAAGGCTTAAGGTTAGGTAGAATAAATACAATACAAAATGACACTGCACATAAGTATTAATGGAAAATGTAATAACTACGGAAACGCGATGGTTGAGTGGTAAAGCGCTCGGCTTCTGAACTAGAGGGTCTCCTTTCGAATCCAGGTGAAGAATTATTTTTTTTCAGAAGGGCGCCTCTGAGTCCATACATCTGTTCTGGTTAGCAAACATTAGTCGGGGAGAAGTAAAGGCGGTTGGAACTGTGTCGGCGACATGACACCCTCGTTAACCGTGGGCCGCGAAACAAACAACCCTTACATCATATGCCCTATTGACCGCATGGCCTGAAGAGGAAACTTGACTTTATAAATTTTGAATTTTATAACGCAGATCATTTTATTGTGTAAAATAAAGTACCGAATCTTCAAATTGTGTTAACTTTAAAGTATTTATAGTGTCTAAATAATAATGATAATAATAATTAAAACAATTTTCTTTATTATCCACTAGCCGGACATTACCCGCGGCCTGCGTGCCTTAGTTTGTGTTTACTAATTTAGTGGATTGGATTTAGATGTATGTTAAACTTAGCTAATGATCCTTTCAAGTTTTTCTCTTTCGCTACGAAAATAAAAGTAGTTTTGCGAAAATGGGTTTACCCGAAGCTGATACATTCATATCTATTAAAAACAAAAGAAGCACGAGATGAATGAAATATAAAGTGTAATTAGAACAGGTTTACACGATATGTTAAATTAATGGGATTATAAAGTACGCCAGGAAGTCTAAATTCGCAAACATAAGGAACGAATTTATGTAAAAATGCTTTTGAAACACAAATTTGAAGGTTAATATTATTAAATTAGAAGGCCTGAACACTTCCCACAGGCAGTGACGTCGTAATTCAGTGTTGAGACCCAACGATTGGTCTCGGTTTATCTTATCTTCTTATCTTGTATAATACAGACGTTACTTCAAAAAAGGAAGATGATTACGTCCTAAGCGTCATGCATCTAGTCATGCATGTTAACCAATGACTTAAATTCTGCCAAGTCACTGGTTTTCCTGGCTAGCTCAGGCAACCCATTCCATGCTTTAATAGCACTAAGGAAGAAGGAGCATTTGTACAAATTTGTCCTAGCATATGGAACGAGGAATGTGCCTTTAGGGAAGAGTTTAACTCTTTCTCTCCGAACTGACGATACCAGCGTTGATTCCAGCAAAATGTGGTATTAAATTACGGAGAGAAAGAGTTAAAGGCACGAGTTGAACACATCCACGAAAAACAAATTAAGATGAAAATAATATCTTTTGAAAAAACTAGTTTAAGAATTCCTATTTTGTTTATGTACACTATGGAGTGATCGTCTTTTGTCTATAAATCTGTCTTTGTAGTCTATTTCCAGTGTTTCTTGTTCAAAACCCAAGCACCTTCTCCCACTGTTCTGCGGTGTCATCGGTCAATGCAGCCACATCATTATTTCTATCGTCTCTGTTAAAATAAATCTATTCTATAAGCTAAAAAGTTATTTTCAGTTTATTGTTTCCCCCCTTTTAAATGTTACATTTTATTCTAACTGTAAATACAGCATGGCAATGTGTAAAGTATCGTCTCTGTTAAAATAAATTTATTCTATAAGCTAAAAAGTTATTTTCAGTTTATTGTTTCCCCCTCTTAAATGTTACATTTTATTCTAATTGTAAATACATAAGCGCAATTAGTAAAGCCTTGCACTGATGATAAAAGTTTATAAGGTAAATCTGTTTATATACAAGAACATCGATGGCTGCATATTGTCGCGAGGTATGTGCGCTGGACTGTGGTTCGGACTTGTTGATGGTCTCGGGTTCACACCCTGCCCGCTGCCATCCCTGCCTGTCGTCATGTGGGAGGTTTTGGATTACGAAGAAGATTATCTTCAACTCTGAAACAACATCAAAAATATTTTTTTTTTAAAGATGTAGAAAAGAAAGCGTGTGTCACTAATATATTGACAGACGTTAAAACCCAACAGTGTCAATCCCTACAGTGACCAACAGATTAGATTCTGTGAAACAAGGATAGGATTTACATAGTGAAATATAAGTCGCAGAAGTTGACGTGTATTTCAAAGAGTAAGTAAATTGCGTAGTTCAATAGTTCGTACGTAAAAGTAAAAGGATATTATAGATTCTGAAATCTACACTGTGCGTAGTTCTGACATATCATTTTGTATAGACATCAATAAATATAGACTGGCCGATTAAAGAGTTTTATGAAACGAAATTTGTGACTTGCAATTTTGTGTACTTTATTATACAGCATTTATGAACATTATAAAAGTTAAGTATTCATATCTATTTCAGCCATACACCTATATATATATTGTAAATAAGTAGGCAGTGTAGTTTTGTTTAAAAAAATTAACCAATCAATTAATCAATTATTGGTAATTAATCAACTTGTTTCATATAGAAAAGAGAAGTTAAACATTGCATTATTGAGAGCTATGACGGTCATTTTTGTGCAGTTTATCACCTTAGATAAGCTTTTTTATTTGAATACTTTGCTTGTTAAAAATGGGCCTACTTCAGAATTACCAAAACAAGATCTAGACACTTCTATGCTACCAATTCATTTGGACCTCGACTGCCTGGCCGTGTGGTATACATTTATAGAGAGTGTACATCTCAAGTAGAGTTGTTTAGTTGTTGTTGGTGTCAAGCTGCGTGTTCCAGGACATTGTATTGAGAACGTGTTCCACAGTCCGAGTTTATCACCTGTCTCTGGACGTAACAATGTCTTTTAGCAGGTGTACATAAGATTTGTCACTTTTTTACAAATATTTTTACTGAATGTTAAGGCAGTAAAATAAAGTCTATTCTAAAAATAGCTTTAAAATGGAAGTCCTTCGTTACAATGCAAACAATGTAGGTCAAGGTCGAGCACGTAACGTGTTGGACCTTGTAGATTCCCGATGTTTAAAAGCAAAAAATAGGCCACGTTTTTAAAGGGAAACATTAGAAACGGAATCACGTGCCCGCTTTCAAGTGTCACCTTGACCTGACCTATTTATCGACCTGTTTCCTTACAGCCAAAGAAAATATGTAGCCAAATTCAGGTAGAAATTTATTTTATTTACCATCTCCGTAGTGATGAATTGGCTACATCTCAAGATCTTAAATGTCAACACCTTCATTTAACTAGATATTTTAGTAGACCTATAAATACAAAATTACAATTATAACTTTGTAAATATACAATGCAATTTGATAGTCTTTGGTATACACATTCTAAGATCAAGAATCTTATTTTTTGCTAGAGTTATTTTTTTTTTACACTCAATAACGAACAAATATTAATCGAAACTAAATGAAATTGTGTATGTGGATTTTTAATCTAAATATATTTTGTTCAATTTTTATTTTAGGGACTCACATTCACGAATCAGCTGATCGCTATTAAATCTACTATCTTTATTTTATCTTTAAAAAAAACAAACTAAAATTCTAATATAATAAAAGAGGCAGATGAAGAGTACATTTTAGTTTCAAAGTTTAAAAAAAAAAAAAGAAAAACATTTTATTAATTATCACTAACAAAGCAAATGAAGTGTACATTTAATTTAAAAAAATAAAATAATAATTTATTAATTATCATGAAGATTAAGTTGACTTTCAGTAACAGATTTTAATTCACTACATGTCCACCCTGAACGCACGGGACAGAAACTGTGAGAAGATTCCGAGTATATTTCCCAACAACTGGCGAGGAAGTGCTATCTCAAAACTATCCTATTAGTTCAGCTACATCGGAAAAAAAAATGTGTCTTCTTAAATTTCCGGTCAAAGACATTGTTATATGATGTAACAAGAGAGGTTTTTAAAAATATGAACATTAATCATTAAAACAGGAAAAAAAAATTATTTTATAAACTTAATAATAATTTTTTCGGGAAAATCCGTTATTACGTGTCAACACTCACCAGCTTTCTAGTAGCTACCAGTAAACTATTTTTACACCAATCTGGTAGCTACGAGTAAGCTATTTTTAGCCACACCTAGCTCCACAGTCCTATTTAAGGAATGTCTTTGAAGCGTCCAGAACATCCTCTACGAAAAGTTAGACCTGCTACTCCTGTGAGCAGCTTAGCAAAGGCAAGTTACTTCTAGCTACATTTACTAGTTTTAAGTTCTACTAGCTTTAATATTTTAGCATTAGGCCTAATATCAAATGCAAGAATGAAATAAAGGTAATAAAAGGAGAAAAAAAACAGCAACAAAATGTACCCAAAATGAACATGACTTTAAGTACATAGAAAAGTCTAAATGAAATGAGAGACGAGTGTTTGTCTTTTTTAGCACCTTCTTATCTTCTTATCTTATAAAATACAGACGTCATTTCAAAAAAAGAAGATGATTATGTCCTACGAATCATGCATCAAGTCATGTATGTTAACCAATTACTTAAATTCTGCCAAGTCACTGGTTTTCCTGGTTGGCTCAGGCAACCCATTCCATACTCTAATAGCACTAGGGAAGAATGAGCATTTGTACAAATTTGTCTTAGCATCTGGAA
Source organism: Biomphalaria glabrata (assembly GCF_947242115.1). NCBI lineage: Eukaryota > Metazoa > Mollusca > Gastropoda > Planorbidae > Biomphalaria > Biomphalaria glabrata. The sequence continues at coordinate 5,769,458 of NC_074714.1, read as the reverse complement.
AGAGGAATGTGCCTTTATCTTTGTGTCTTTCTGAGTATTTTATTAGATCTTGCTTTTGTATTTGAAGATTATGGTTCAGTATTTTATGTATAATTGCTACTTTACATTTAAGTCTTCTGTCCTGAATGCTTTCTAAATTTAGTGATTTTACTAAAGGTGTTACTCTAGTCAAATGTGAATATTCGTTTGCTATGAATCTCACTGCTCACATTCCGAATGTAGAGGTATTAGTGTACATGAACTTTAAATGTATACTGCAGTATTTAAGCAAAGTATTACATTAACATTAACTGACTAGAGATATCCAATATTACATCTCTTATTAATAAAATGGACAACTAGTGTAACTAAACAGTATGGATATAATTAAGATTCTGTGTTTTAAGCATTTTCTTTTCACCATTTCAATAATTTTTTTACTAGAAGTAAAAAATATCAGATCATGAGATTTTCCAAGAGGGTCTGCGTCACAAATTTTATGAGTCAATTGCAATAGCGCAATATTTCTTGATAATAGGATTTACCGTTACTGATTTAAAAAAATAGCTTTTTCTATATCGCAATAGTTCATTCTTATAGCATATTCTATTACTAGTTAGCACAAATGTATCTGGAATAAGGTTTCGTGCTGACTTTAGACGCTCAGTACAACTCAGTGACGGGTTTCGAGCTCGTGCCCCTTATAGTAGGTAGTTAAATCGTCTATGCTCCTTTGCCTTACCACTTACGTTTTTCGTATTCAGAAATGATCAAACTCCCTTTTTTATATCGTAGCCATTGATCATAGTATCATTTTCAGTGTCCATGACAACCGTTGTGGAGTCTGTTATCCAACTTGAAAAATGTCTAACCAAGGAACATAACTAGCTTCACTTTAGATTGTTTATAACAATGTTGTAAAATTACTTTTTTAGCTTCCCTTGTCAATACTTAAATATTAAAAGATCTACGCAAGTGTCAGTGTAGCATTCTTTGGTTCGGGTCTTTGTATCACTTTTTCTCAACCTACGTAAAATTACTTCGCTCCTGTGTATTTTAAATTAGTACATTTTCTATAGGCATTCAAGGTATTTGGCTAAACATCATTTTGGGGGCTCAACGGCTTTGCTTATGATTCCGGGCTCCTGGCTTTAAATCTCGGGAGGGCCGGGATTTTGAATATCGAGATTCTTTAGGCGCCCTTAAGTCCACCCAACTTTATTGGAACCTGACTTTAGTAGGTGAAAGTAAAGGCGTTGGTTAGAGAATCTGATAAAATGTAATGAAACATGTACAACAGTTTTAGGTTATGTATTGCCCATTAATTTAAGGACTATATATTTCTCTACCAAGCGAAACTCAAATTGTATGCTAGGTACTAACGTGATATTAACGCTCCTCCCCCGCCTCCCACCAAAGAAAAAAAAAAATTCCTACATACAATCTCTAACTATTCTTCAGCTTCTGAATTCATTTTCGCAACAGTTAATATTTGATAGGCTCAATGTTACATTTTAGCCGAAACTAATTTAAAAAAAAAAAAGCTCAGTTATTCTTAGTGTTGGACTACGTTATGTCAAATTATGCCTCCGTATAGGAGTATTTGTGTTTAAGTGAGTCTCAAATGTTTATGACAAGTGTAACAAATGTCTATGGATATTTGTTTCTGTTGGTCAGATGGTCACTTCTCCTTTGATCTTTTTAAAGATTTAGTTTCGATTTTATTTTTGTGTAAACATTTCGACAGATTAATTCTTTTTTTTTTGTTTTTTTTTTTTGACTTATCTCTTCTAAATGGTGTTTCAGCTTTGGGGCCAGTTACGTACGTTGAGTCCAGGAAAAAGAAGTATTCAGTGCATGAGCTGACAATACTAAGAACCTATGGACGACAACACTGGCCCACCAGTAATTCATCTTTTTGTTTATTTGTAAACATTAGGCTATTACCAGAATCTCATTACAACATTTTTTTTCAATAAGAAATCTTTTCTCTCTCTCTCTCTCTCTCTCTCTCTCTCTCTTTCTCTCTCTCTCTCTCTCTATATATATATATATATATATATATATATATTGTGATGTTTCTTCAGAAGTGAAGATTATTACATAGCGGCTCAAGTCAATGGCATAACACTATATCCATAGACATAAATAAATATAGACTGGCCGAAGGAAGTAACTTCATGTAACTTGAAAACATGTATATCTATTGTATTCGGATTTCCGAATTATGAAAAATTGCATGATCTTCATTCTTTGAGATTAAACAAAACTACACTGCCTCCTTATTTACAATATATATATAGGTGTGTGGCTGAAATAGATATGAATACTTAACTTTTATACTGCTCATAAATTCTGTATAATAAAGTACACAAAATTGCAAGTCACAAATTTTCGTTTCATAAAACTCTTTAATCGGCCAGTCTATATTTATTTATGTCTATGACTATACCATTCAGCCATTTTTCTCAGAAATTGATAATTTTGTATTGTTTCTATGATTTCTTTTAACGAAAAAAAAAAGTTCAATGTATGTCAGGACCATTTTATTTTAAGATCACTTTTGCCAGATAGATAATATACATTGCTATGGACTGCAAATATATTTCACTAGGAAGTTGAGTTTGCCATATAGGAAGACAGAGATTAACCAGAGAGACCATTTATAATTATTTTTTTTTTATTTACAAAATCAACTGGTTCGTAACATTTCTCAACAATTAGTAAATTTATCATTCTCTTAACTTAACTTTAAAAGAATACAATATTTAGAACAGCTTGCGTTATTTTGTTTGCTTGATTTGTAGAGGGGTTTGAGAGGGTGGGGAGAATATCATTGTCTCTTGCCCAATCTTTGCTTCTTTGTTTAGAGTAGGTAAACTAATATGAAAAATGTTAACACTAGTCTAACATTGTCATCGAATCAAAGTGTATTTTTAAGTTATTTGTAAATAGATCATCTTAACATACTTTTTAGCAAGCCTTCTCTAGTCACTTCTCAGTCCCATTGCAGTTTTAGTTTTCATCTATCATATTATCTAATTCTATAAGTGTTTTTAAAATGTTGTGTTTTTTATTTTTCATTCGTTTGCTTAAAATTTATTTTATTATTACAGAGAGTTAAGTTATCTTACAAAGGAAACAAAGTGTCATGCCATTTAGCAATAAAAAGAGAATTAGTGACAATGGGAGCACACAGATTAAAAGAAAAGTCCATGAACAAATTCTTTATGTCAACAACAGGAATAAGAAAAAGGAAAAATGTAAAAATATCAAGAAACCTGAAGACACGCGTGAATTGTACAATCTCAGTCAGACCAAGAAGTTCAGTTCACTTAGGGAACTCAAGGAGTCGATTGAAAGGCATGAATCTGAACCGGTTGGATGTGAATGTGTACGCGTGAACTCAAACTGCAGCCCAAAATGTGATCTGTTGGAATGTCCGAATAAAAATGACCACACAACGTGTCAACGTCTAGGAAATGATTTCTGGAATGAGAAATACAGGTTAAGGACATTTATAAAATATCCCAAATCAGCTGCTAAATCTGCGATCTATTTATCAAACGCTGGCTTTATTTACACCGGAACTGGACAGGATGGAGACTCCAGGGTAACTTGTGTATTTTGTGGAGTGACTATCAAGTCTTGCAACCTTCTTTGTGATCTAGAACAGTTTCACAAATCTTTATCTCCCGAGTGCCCAATGGTTTCTGGAAGCAGCTCTGCAAATATCTCGTTTACTTCTAGTGTGCGTTCTGATTCAGACTTTGATGTACTATTGCAAGAAGCAGAAAGACTTGGTAGTTTGCTACAAACTGATTATCAGCCCTCAGCGTTAGAGGAAATGGGCGCAGCAAATAGTTTTAAGCATTGTAAGAATAGTTGCGAGAAATCAAGCCACAAATCAGATACACCAACTTTACACCATCAATATTATCAAGAGATTAGTTCTTTACAATCTGAAAGAAATTCTGCTGTAAATGTGATACACGATTTACCAGAAAATTTGACAAGTTTCTTGATGTCACAGAGAAATGAGAATACCACGACTCCAGATGACATCTCACCTCAAGTGTCCAGCCAGAGAGAGGCTACAGATGTCTTATCATTACAGCCAGACCACATGCAGACCAACGGAAGCCAGACACAAAGTATTGAATCAAACAGATCTTCGAATAGTTTACACTCACTTTCTAATAGTGTCACATCTTCTACAACTCCAGAAACACGATCAAGCACGACGTCTCTTAATAGTAACACCAACATTCCAGCATCAACTACAAGTAATGAGCACTCGCCAGCTAACCCAAGCAGCCAGAGAAACCCAACCTACAGTGAGCTGGGCATCATCACGGACAGACCAAAACGTGTAGAGTATGCGCTGACATCAGAAAGGCTAAAGTCATTCAGCAGCTGGCCGAGAGGGCATTTCCTTGAACCAACTGACCTGGTCAACGCAGGTTTCTATTATAGTGGTAAGTTAAAATCTATTACTAGCTAAGATTTTATATTAAAATCTACCTCTCGCCCAGAGGTTTTGCTAGGCAAGGTTATCTATTCAGTTTATCGGCGCAAAACCTACCAATTACAAAGCTATGTAATATAGATTTTTTTTTTAGGATTTTTAATTTCTCTCGAGAGACTATTGAAATAGTGTAAACCTTTAAATACCTTGGTACTATCCTAGACAATAAACTAAATTTTACTGCAAATACTGATTATATAAGCAAAAAAGGGCATCAAAGATTACGATTACTAAGAAATATATCCTCGTTTAAATGTTAGCGAAAAGGCCTTGGCTTTGTGATAAATATAATATTTTAAGTTTCAATATTACTGCCTGGTATGGCAATCTGAGCATTACAAATAAAAATAAACTTTATAAAATCCTAAATGCTGCTGGTAAAATCATTGGCAAAAACAAACCCCATTTGGGCAGTTATTTGAGACGAACATTTATAACAGAGCCAACAAGCTCCTCGAAATAAAGAATCACCCTTTGTGTCAGGATGCAAAAATTGTAAGACAAATTTCCATACGGACAATAAAGATTTGTATTATTATAATTACTATTTACTTCGGTACTTTTCTTATATATAGAGACTAAGTATTTTAACACTTCACTTTTTTAATGCAACATGTTTTTGTTCTATTATCACTAATTCTAAAGCTTCTATCAGCTCATTCTGTCTGGTAAACATTTGAAATGTTTTCTCTCCCGCTTCCCACTCTCGGATCAAGTTGAAGCTTTAGACAATTATTTATTGTTTCTAAGAAGACATGAATCAATTTAGAAAACTAACCAGTTAGTCAATTAACTGCTATTAATTAATTACAATGTTTCATACCAAAAATGGAAATTAATCCTTCAGTAGGCCTATTAATAGATATGGATTTTTTTTTCTCCCCTTACGTACAAGAGAATTCTCCTGAAATCTTTCTTCACTCTGAATCTTTCAGCAATTATTTAGTGTACCTAAGAAATTATGAATCATTTAATAAAAAAATAACCAATTAGTGAATTATTTATTTGTAATTAATTATTATTGAGAGCTATTGTTATAAATGGGAAGTTCTTCCCCTTAGATAATCCCTTTTTTTTAAAAAGTATTTCGTATGTTTTGCTTGTTATTCAACGCTTCGTTCTGTATTTTAAATTATTTTATTTTTTATGAATACAATCTTCCAACAAACTGCCTCCCCAGGTAACGGAGACTGTGCCAGGTGTTTCTATTGCGGAGGAGGTCTCAAAAACTGGGAGGATGAGGACGATGTTTTGGTGGAACACGCCCGATGGTTCTCAAAGTGTGCTTACATTCGGAGCAAAATGGGCCAGGCCTTTGTCGATGCTGTCAAAGTGTTAAATGAATCGCATGATGTGGTAAGAGACTGAACCGTGAAATATATTTTAAGTTTTCATGACATAGTCATTGCCCTTGTTTTCTAGATTTAAACAAAAAAAAAAAAAAGGTTCATATTACTAACCACAATTAATAAAATTTCTTTTTATTTGTAGATTACGTTTAAAATGGTTACAGACCAAATGGGTGGTCAAGCATGCTCTGGTCAATTAGGTGAGTATAGAATCGATCTTTTCTTCTCTATCTCTATCAATCTGTATTTCTTTTAATCTTACGCTCTCTCTCTCTCTCTCTCCTACAGGTTCTCTTTCATCTATCTCTCATTCTCTCTATCTCAATCTCAACTCTCTCTCTCTCTCCTACAGGCCCTCTTTCATCTATCTCTCATTCTCTCTATCTCAATCTCAACTCTCTCTCTCTCTCTCGCTCTCTCTCTCGCTCTCCTACAGGTTCTCTTTCATCTATCTCTCATTCTCTCTATCTCAATCTCAACTCTCTCTCTCTCTCTCTCTCTCTCTTTCCATCTCACTATCTCTTTTTTTTTAAATACCTTGTATAAAGCGTATCTTTCATGCTTTTCAGTGGGGCAGGGGGGTATCGGAGAGAAGGTTTTCCGAGCTGCTTTTAGGCGCTCAGTAAACACAACTCTGCTCGTGTCGGGTGTCGAACCTTTTGAAGGTAGCCAGGGTCAAGCTCAGGCGTACTTAACCTCTTGGCTACACATCCAAATGTTCTTTCAATGTCTCTTTCTTTGTCTCTATCTCTCAGTATGACTCTCTCTGTCTCTCTCGCTATCTCTCTCTCTCTCTCTGTCTGACTCTTTCTGTCTGTCTGTCTGTCTCTCTCATTCTGTCTCTCTCTCAGTCAATTTCTTTCCAGCGCGCTCTTTCTCTTTCTCTGTCTTTCTCTCTCTATCTCTCTCTTTATCTCACTCTCTGTCTGTCTCTCTCTCTCTCTTCTATAACTGTAAATTTAGATTTATCGTATACTAGCCCGAAGAATTCCTAATATCAACGTATACTCTGTCTTGGATGTCTGCTTCCTATCTATGGCAATGTATCTACTTTATTATTTAATAAAAACATACGAAATACTGTTCAACTTTACAAACTGTAATTGCGACTTCCCACAGATCCCAGAGATAACCCACTCAGACGAGACCCAGCCGTTAAAACTATGGTAGATCTGGGTTATAAAGAATTGGATGCTTTGGAAATAGCTCAACTTTTGAAAGACAGAGGTCAGTAATTCTATAGTCATTAGTAATTGAATCATATTTCAGTCTCACAAGGCTCTTCCCATGTATGTGTTTCTAAATAGTGAAGCATTCTAAAACATGTTTACAATAATCTTTCACACATGTTTGCAATAATCAGCTTTAAAATAACTTCTTTTTTTTTTTTAGAATTGACCCTGACAGCTGATTTGTTGATAGAAACATTAACACAGGAAGGAAAAGTCGCGCAGACCAACTTTACGAACTTCGACCAGGAAACAACTTTCGATGAAGACAAAGGTACGTGCTCATGAATACATAAATAGACCAAGTTTCCAATCATTTTGTATCCGAAAAGTAATACGGGTCTGAGGGAGTGACTAATATAAGCTAAAACTAAAAAGCTCAATCATTCTGCCCAACTGAGTGGCAAAAATGAACAGGTAGTGGGAAGCTGGTATGCATAGGACCACGATTACAGTTAAATTTAAGAAAGCATTAACCCTTTACCTCCGTAATTATTTTTCAATATTTTGACAGACTTATTCTTTTTTTTTTCACATTTGTACATTCTACCCTGTTATGATTAAGCTTCAATAACATTTTTGTTTTTAATCAGAAAACCTCTCTTTTGTTATAGATTTTTAGAGGGAGAATGCATGCTCTTTTTATATAACACAAGTTATACTTTCTAAAACCAAAAATTATTTTAATGGGGTCAAATCAACAATGGAATCGTTAATTAGGAGAGAAAGAGTGAAAGAAGCAATTTATTTGCAGTATTCTTCTAAACTTCAGTTCAGTGCATTAAGTATCATATTTGTTCTCTTCTTACATTAGTTTTAATGGAGAATAGATTGTTTTAAAAAATGCCAATTTAATATTATTTAGTATTATTATAATAATTATTTAAATAATTGAATTAAATAATTAACGATTCCATTGAACAATCCATGGAAGGATCTTTTTACAAGTTTAATGATTATATGAACCGCCTAACCAAAAAAATCATAAAATGAGTCCTATTAATAATTAATTGAAAGACCCCAATGTACAATGCGTCGAAAGACGAAGATAAAAAATTGTAATTATTTCTTTTAGACCTTGCGATATACGGGGCAGATGATGTGGCCCACAGTTAGTGAGGATGTCATGTGGTCAACACAATAACAAACCGCCTTTAATTTTTTTAACAAATGTCAGGAACCACATGAGATGGGTGGACTTAGAGATGCAATAAATATCCAGAAATTTAAAAAAAAATCTTCACCAGGATTCGAACCAGAGACCCCATACACACCACGTCCCTAACGTTCAAGATAAAATAAAGTAGTATAGTACCCCTTTTAGGCCTTGCGATCTGTAGGGCACAAGATGTAAAGGTCATCTGTATAATTAAGTGGTCAACAGCTAACGAGGATGTCATGTGGCCAGTACAACGACCAACCGCCTTTGCTTTTCTCTAACTAATGTTAGGTACTCATTAGAGCTGGGTTGACTCAGAGGCGCCCATAATATCCCGAAGTTAAAATGTCAGTCTTCATCAGGATTCGAAGCCTGGACATCACTTTACCGCTCAGCCACCGCAACTCCTAATGTTGAAGATGCCACTTAATAATTCCTAAAATGATCCATGTAAATAACATTTGTCATGATACAGTGACCTATTTATTGAATGATTCCACAGAAAAGGTCAGACTGATAAAAGAAACAAATCTCCACCTTCGACAACAGACAGTATGTAAGATGTGCCTGGACAATGAGGTCTCTGTGGTCTTCTTGCCTTGTGGTCACCTGGTCTCGTGTTCTGAATGTTCGTCTGCTGTATCCAAGTGTCCGATGTGCAGAGCAGACGTGAAGGGCATTGTGCGCGCTTTTCTGAGTTGAATGAAAATAAGTTTGCAATCGCTCTTTGGGATCTTAACAGAGGCTATATGATGTAAAATTTTTTGTATTGTTTTCTGTTGTTGTTAATACGAATAAATTAAATACACACACACATTGTTTTTATTATTTTTATGTCAAAGTAAAAGTTATCTGGTGTCTATAATGTGAAGCCAACTTGTAACACTAACAAAATTAGCTTCACTTCCGGCATTTGACTATCAATGTCGCCAATTTCTACAATGAAGTGGCTAAATGAGGTATAGTTTTACACAGTGTGTGCTTGCCCAATGTGGTGTGGTCGGCAATGCCCGCGCCGAAAATAATGCCTATCGATTCTGTCAAAGTCTTACATGAATCTCGATTCCGAAGATTCAGAATAAGTGCAGCGTTTCACATGACAATACAAAACCCAGTTGAGACCTACATATTTTCTCGCATTTCATGCAGACAAAGCCATTGTCCGCTGACGGTCTATTTAGGTTTACTTTCCGTCTTCTGCGCCTGTCTTCACTAATGGCTTTTCTTTGAGACTCAAATGTTAGTCCCGCAGCTTTTGTGACAGCTCACATCTGCTGCCAGCTACTTTCCTCTATTTCAGTGAGGGTGAAATGGTGCCTAAGTGGATCTTTACAGGGCTTACGAGGAAGACCTCCTTTACGCCGTTCTCCTTTACACTCGTTAAAGAAGATCGTCTTTGAATTTAATTTGTGTGTCAAAGGAGTGTGCTCCCTTTTTTAATGGAATAAATATTTTTTTTAAATTCATTGGTATAAATTAAACATCTTTATCTTCAAATTGTGAAAGTAAAACAGAGTAAAAATTAAACCAAATGTAACTTAATATATTCGTGCTAAATTTAAATTGACATTCAGATAAAAATACTATCAAGTAGTATTAACTGGGAAGTGTAGTAAGATAGATATATAGGCCTATATATATGGTACACGTCTATCGGGAATTCCTGGTATTTAATAATAGTAACCGAATAGTTCTATATGTAGGACTACGACGATAAAGATCAACACCCCAATTGAAAACATTAAAATTGGCCTGTGTAATTGATAGGTGGCTTAAAGTACATACATTATAGCCTAATTTATAATTTAAGTTAATATGTTTAAACAGTCTTGACCATAAGGCCGAGCGAGAGATCGGGTAGCAGAGTTTAAAATAATCGAAATATGCCGAAGAGCTTGATTTTTAAATATAGGTTTTAACTCTTCCTCTCCGAAATTATTTACCACATTCAGGTGGAATCAACGTTGGTATCGTCTGTAGGAGAGAAAGAGTCAAAGAGATTTCAACGCTCTTTTTACACTTACTAATACACAATCTGTACTAGTTACTAAATTCACAGGAATACCAACAGTTTATACGACCTCGGCCTCAAAGTGGGCCCCTGTAAATTAAATTTAAACATTTTTAATTGAGATATGTAAACTAAATGTTAAAAATATGAGTTTTTTATTTATTTATTTTTGCAGTTTGTCCTTAGATTATTGTCTTTAGATTAAGAATATTTTCATGTTTAAGTCCTCTATAAACTTCTGCTCATTACCTCTATTCGTTAAATACCGCCATCTACAGTACTGTAATGAATTCGTAGATATTTTCTGATACAAATTTAACATTAGCAATGCTGTGACTAATATCAGTCAGTGAATGTTCAACTAGGGAAATACAATTCGTATAATAGGCGATATAGGACAAACAATAAGTCATTATAAACTATTAAAAAAATGGAGTATTGTGGTCATAGATGTGCCATTTCTGTGTGTGTTACAGCTTTCTTTTTTATTTCACTTAATAAAAACGACAGTAGTTTCTCACCAAGCATATGTGTCACTGGATTCAGCTGTAATTACATAACAGTTAATAACTCGCTCAAGACCAACACACTTTATTACTCTTGATAGCATATATCACACACTGTCCTCTGTCCTTATCTGTCGGCCTCCGTGTATTGCGTATATGGGTGGCTTGTTTGGTGTCTAGCGGATGATTATTTTCAATTTGCAACACACTGTGCAATCAGAGCATTATCGGAAGCAGGCACACAACAAAACACACGATGGAGAAAGATACAAAACTTAGAAACTTCAATGTATATTTATTTACATATTTACATTATTTACATCTATCTCTAAGTAATATATTTAAACATCACTCTTTACACAAGATGAGAGAGTATTATGTCACTTTGTCCCTGAACTTATAGAATTGTCCTGTAGACCTTGTAGATGGCTGTTACTAAATTCACAGGAATACCAACATGTCTTGTAGATGGATGTGGCGCTCTAGCGGGTAGGGGGTCGCCGTGACTCAGTACTTGAAGAGTCTCAATATAAAGTCCTGTGGTCTGGTGTGGGCATAGTAAGGCGGGTGGCCGGCTACCGTGGGCACGAAGGTTGATGTAGGCAGAGTTGATCTGCCGTGGGAAGCGTTGTCCATAGGATCGGTTCAGTAAGTTGAGATCGAGTAGGCGAGTGCTGAGAAGTATCGCCTTGGCGAGTAGTATCAAATAGACACGTGATATCAGACACGTAGTACCAAGTAGATAAGTTGTATTCAATAGTCACGTAGTACCAAGTAGATAAGTTGTATTCAATAGTCACGTGGTACCAAGTAGACAAGTTGTATCCAATAGACTCGTAGTACCAAGTAGATAAGTAGTATCCAATAGTCACGTAGTACCAAGTAGACATGATGTATCCAATAGTCACGTAGTACCAAGTAGACAAGTTGTATCCAATAGTCACGTAGTACCAAGTAGACAAGTTGTATCCAATAGTCACGTAGTACCAAGTAGACAAGTTGTATCCAATAGTCACGTAGTACCAAGTAGACAAGTTGTATCCAATAGTCACGTAGTACCAAGTAGACAAGTTGTATCCAATAGTCACGTAGTACCAAGTAGACAAGTTGTATCCAATAGTCACGTAGTACCAAATAGACAAGTTGTATCCAATAGGCACGTAGTACCAAGTAGACAAGTTGTATCCAATAGACTCGTAGTACCAAGTAGACAAGATGTATCCAATAGTCACGTAGTACCAAGTAGACAAGTTGTATCCAATAGACTCGTAGTACCAAGTAGACAAGTTGTATCCAATACACACGTAGTACCAAGTTGTATCCAATAGACTCGTAGTACCAAGTAAATAAGTTGTATCCAATAGTCACGTAGTACCAAGTAGACAAGTTGTATCCAATAGGCACGTAGTACCAAGTAGACAAGTTGTATCCAATAGTCACGTAGTACCAAGTAGACAAGTTGTATCAAATACACACATAGTACCAAGAAGACAAGTTGTATCAAATACACACGTAGTACCAAGTAGACATGTTGTATCCAATAAGCACGTAGTACCAAGTAGACAAGTTGTATTCAATAGGCACGTAGTACCAAGTAGATAAGTTGTATCCATTAGGCACGTAGTACCAAGTAGACAAGTTGTATTCAATAGTCACGTAGTACCAAGTATACATGTTGTATCCAATAGTCACGTAGTACCAAGTAGACACGTTGTATCCAAGAACAGATAGGGTCAAATAGGCATGGTGCATCACGTAGGCTGACAAGTAGGCAGACACCTGCGGGAGGCACCAGGTAGTCCACTAGAAATAAGGTGGATGAATAATATAGTGAGGACTCAGGTGAATCAGTCTGATAAAAAAAAATGGAATTCAATATATTGTTACGACTTTGGAGTAGGCTAAAGAAAGTTAACTCACCGATTGTCAGGTCGCCGATATCCTTCTGATTGCAGAATTACAATCCAACTATGAGCAGTCAATACTCCAAATAAAAAGAAATAATTTTAAAGTTCTCCTAATAAAATGTACAGATCCAGATTCACACACACACACACACACACACACACACAAAACTATTCAAGAAAGACAATCCTCCGTCGAAAAAACAGTGAACATAACTAGAGTTACTTCACACCTCAACACACTCGCTCAGGCCAGCTTTGCATCCAAACATAAACAAATTTCAAAAAGTTCTTATGTGTGAAAAATGGTCAGTCGGGGGTAACAAGTTTGCAACACTATGTTCTGAGTTCTGAAGTTTATTACTCTTTTTCTTCCTCAATGAGAGACACAAGTCGTTACATGTATAGGTTATATATATATAGAGAGAGAGATAGAGAGAAAAGAGAAAGTACATCCACAAATGCTTTATCGTTTTTCTTAAGCATGATAGCAATTTGATATTTATACTTCAAAAACATGAAAAGATTTCTGTGCCATTGTGCAATGCATGGTAATAAAATATATATGTATATGTATTGATATTTAAAATCATATTTAATGAATACATCAAAAACATCAATACATCAAAACAAAGATGATGAATTCTCTTCATAAAATATCTTCTTTCCGTGAACATCAAAAATTGTTTTCATTAAAAAAACACAAAAAGGAAATAAATATATGAAAATAGTTTATGTAGCAAAAATACATTTTTTTTTAATATCACAGAATCACATATAATAATTATAAATAATTTAATCCAAAAAGGAAAATATTTTAAAATTTTCTGTTTAAAATAATGTTATATTAATACATACATTTAAAAAAAAATGTTAAATAAGTTATATAAATGGAACAAAAGAAATTACATAGGAAAAGTTGTTATTAAGCAATCTTCTCTCCTACTGTACCCAAAATGTAAAGGCGTAACTTTTTATAAGATAACACTATTCCACAAGAGGATAATACATAATAAGTTTGCACCAAAAATATGTGGAACATAACTCCATCAACATTAAAACGAATAATATCAACACATTTTTTTTATATATTGACCAATTTACATTAACAGTACACTTTAACACCAACATTTTTAGCGTAGTAATGTTAACATTCACATTCTCTGTAATATAGAAGTGTATAAGAAATATAGTCTAAACATCGCATAGTATATACCGTACCGTACATTTGTAATGGCGAGTTGTGAAAATTTCATATAACAAAATAGTGTTATCATTAAAATACAAATGGCTATATTTTCCCTTTTTTCTAACAAATTCAATAAATTTAAATCGACTGAAAATTTGTGATTTTTAATCACCTTGGCATTACATAGGCTTTATTTCATTTGATTAGTTATGATAATAGGAAAGAAAAATGAGGATATTTTGTAATGCTTTAAAGTGTAAGGCACTTGTGTCTTTTATAAAGGCATTTAAGAAAATAGAAACAAACACACATTAAACATGACTACATAACAATCAAGTCTAACCAAAATCAGGGGCGTAACTAGGAATTTTCCATCATTTGGGAGCCCGTGGGGCTTGACATCTTTGGGGGCCCCTGCATTTTGAGTAAAATTAAATATTTAATGTAAAAAAAGAACTCATTTGGTGGCCCCCCTCAAGTGGGGACCCAGGGGATTTTCAAATTCTCCCCATCCTCCCCCCACCCAAGCTACGCCACTGACCAAAAGTCAACTTTAAAACCTCTTCAAAAAGTTGATTTTATCGAAACTTCAATAGGTCAAGACATTGATTAATTTAACCAAAAACATCTAGATATAGATTAACATAATCAAAATTCAATATCTCAAGTTATTGAATGTCAAAATCGAAACTTCTATATTGTAAGATACCCGGTATTTATTAAATTAAGCTAAATTTATATGTCTAGATATTAAGTTTAGCAAAACTTAAATTTCTCTTCAAGACATTGAATATCAACATTAAATAATCAATATCTGAACATACTTATATTCTTTAACTCCAATATCTCGTCGAATTCTGGATTAACTATATTAAAACTCAAGGAACGTGGCAGGATATGACTTAGCTATATCGAAACTCAAAGAACATGACAAGACATGGGTTAACTATATTAAAGTTCAAAGAACGTGGCAAGATTTGAATTCAACTTTATCAAGATTCAAAGAACATTAAAAGATATGGGTTAACTGCAAACTATAGAATTATAATATTGTCAGTTTTATGTATGTTTTTTTTTATTTCAAGTTAGTATCGATCAATATAAATAAAAAATTGTAAACGTAAATGCGCAGTTTTAAATCACAAAATATGGCTGCCAGGTCGTGTGGTATGCGCTCTGGACTGTCGTTCAGTGGACTCGAAACTCCTGGGTTCCAACCCTGCCCGCTTTCATCTCCCATTCTCCTTAGAAAGTTGGGCTAGGAAGTAGATAATCTTCAACTCTGAAGAAGCATCCGAAAACAAAATTCTAACACTGAAAGCTCTTATTTAGCTCTTATTAAGCATGGGTTGGATTAGAAATATTTGCACCAGTTTTGTGGAAAGGGGGGGTGTAAGAAGGCCTGAATTCGAACTCGAGTGTTCAAGCCTCTTATAGGCCAACAAACTAACCACCGTGCTAAAGTATCACTTACGAAACTAGAAAGAGTTATAGTTAACTATGGTTAGCTTGAAGATTCAAAGCAGCGACCGACAAAGTTCAACGTGAGTTTATATAAGCTTTGTAATAAGTAAGAAAGTAGTCACAATTTTTTGTGAAAGGCACTCAACAAAAACGGACATTTATCTACTTATAGTACGAAAATTCAAATTTCAGAGTTCTTCCAACCAGTCTAACCAGTTTAGAATTTTAATCCCCAGTTCTCATTGCAAAAAAAACAACCAAAAAGACCCAGGTGACGAAAGGAGAATTTAAATGGCTGATGTCTCTATGGCTGATGTCTCTATGGCTGATGTCCCTATGGCTGAAGATAACTTTCGTAACTTATGTAAGGGACCTATTTACAGTCAAAAGGAGGGGGTGTAAGAGTCACGATGTTAAAAATCCCAGTGCTAGCCTTAACACGAACTTGAGGCTGGAGAACCTCGTTTTGAAAGCCGGTCACTTAACTACCCAGTCACCAGGCCCGCTATGGAGGCATGTGTATTTATTCAGAAATAATAAAAATTTGAACAGACAAAACATTTGTATGACTTTTTCATTAACACCTTTTTAAACAAGAAAGATAATAAAAGTTATAGATAATGTCAGTTAAGGATCGTGTGTTCCGTACATTGGGCAAACATTTCGGCTTGCAAATTAGCTTCACCAGTTAAACAAAACAGAAGTAAGTCTAACCACCTTGATCTCCCCAACTATGCCACATAGCCATTAGAGTCGAGTTAAGGTCAAAGTCTCAATCGATACCTTTCGGTTTGCAGGCAAAGTGCCTGAACACTCAGCCACCACAGCACAGTTAGCTATGCATTTTTTTTAACGCCATTCTAATCCAGGGTATAACAAATTCTAATCATATCCTGGACTTTATTTTTAATATTAACAGCTGTCTAACTCTTATAAAAATAAGTACAGATGAAACGATAACATCTTCTGATCTTCGATGACTCTAATGTCTAGCCCAGGAAAGCGCGGACAGTTCCCTTGACAGGCTTCCTGCAGACTGCGCAGTCTTTCAGAGCTCCTGCACATTCAGCGCATGAGACCAGGTGACCACAGGGCAGAAACACCACCTCCACATCTTTGTCCATGCAGATCTTACACATCGTCTGCTGGCGTAGTTCATTGTTTCTCTCTTTCATTTTGCGAATGGATTCTGAACAGAATAGCAGAGAACAAAATGAAGTACAAACATGAAATATGAAGAGTTTTTTTTTTATTTAGAATTAATATTGTCGTATCGACTATATTTAAATCTGAGCTCTATGACCAACAACCCTTGTTCTAGCATTCTATTGATTTGAAAACATCTAGGAGTGTACTATGCATACACCATGTTTATGTGGTAGGTTGGCACAGAGAATGCAAAAACAACGTGTGCACACTAATTTTAATTGTTATACTTCGCTTAAAGCTGCAGTATTTTAATTTTTAATACCTCTTGCTAGGCAATCTCAATATTTATGAACATGCAAAATCTAAAAAAATAAAATCCTCTTGTTTTCGTTTTGTTGTATTAAAATCAAATCAAATTCCTTAAAAAGTTATTTAATATACTACTCCATCTTTCATAGTGCTATTAGAGCATGGAATGGGTTGCCTGAGTCAGACAGAAAAACCAGTGACTTGGCAGAATTTAGGTCATTGGTTAATATGTATTACTGAATGCATGACGCGTAGGACGTAATCATCGTCTTTTTTGAAGTAACGTCTGTATTATATAAGATAAGATAAGATGCCATTGATCACTCCTCTAGGCGTAAAGCTATGGGAATCTGTAGTTCACGCAGGGAGCCAAAGAAAGAATAGCCGAGAGCAAAGAAAAATATTTAGGCAAAAAAACTCCTAGAGAGCAAACTATGGGAACAATAAGTCCAACCTACTTGTGCCCACAGTACAACTGAGTTTTCCAAGAAGATTGCACTTTACAGCCATTTCCAGTTACTAAGAAATGAGATTGTGCTCATTAGTACAACTGGGTTTTCCAAGAAGATTGGACTTTACAGCCATTTCCAGTTACTAAGAAATGAGATTGTGCTCATTAGTACAACTGGGTTTTCCAAGAAGATTGGACTTTACAGCCATTTCCAGTTACTAAGCAATGAGATTGTGCTCATTAGTACAACTGGGTTTTCCAAGAAGATTGGACTTTACAGCCATTTCCAGTTACTAAGAAATGAGATTGTGCTCATTAGTACAACTGGGTTTTCCAAGAAGATTGCACTTTACAGCCATTTCCAGTTACTAAGAAATGAGATTGTGCTCATTAGTACAACTGGGTTTTCCAAGAAGATTGGACTTTACAGCCATTTCCAGTTACTAAGCAATGAGATTGTGCTCATTAGTACAACTGGGTTTTCCAAGAAGATTGGACTTTACAGCCATTTCCAGTTACTAAGAAATGAGATTGTGCTCATCTGTGACCACCAGAGAACGACTTTAAAGTTTTTAACGTACTTCGGGCTAATACATCATTTCAAAAAGTGATGGATATTTCAAAATTGAAAAAAAAAAAAAAAAAAAGAAGAAAATTCGCATTTTCGTCTTAAATTTGATTGCAAATCAAAAGTACAGGTTTTGGGCGTCGTTCTGATTACCTCCCTCTAATGATAAGATAAGCTTACCCAAATCTTGGTTTGTTGTTGTTTTTGTCAATCCATTCAAGTGTTTGCTGGTCAGCTGTGGACTGTTCACATTCCATTCATTTAACT
This sequence comes from Biomphalaria glabrata, assembly GCF_947242115.1. Taxonomy (NCBI): domain Eukaryota; kingdom Metazoa; phylum Mollusca; class Gastropoda; family Planorbidae; genus Biomphalaria; species Biomphalaria glabrata. The sequence goes on along the minus strand of NC_074714.1, from coordinate 5,751,396 downwards.
TTTTCAGTAGCACGTCAGCTGACATAAGTGTGTTTTCTGATACAGCGAGATAGAACAAAGTTGGGATAAGTGTCATGTCTGGACAGTTGGAGTCGTTACAATATAAAAAAAATAGGTGTCTGTAATCAGTGATTAGGTGCAGGTACTCATGGATTAATTGCCTAATACTAATAAATTAATAATATACGTTAAAATATGAGAAAAAAATTAACAAAGTTTCCCACACATTCAAAAAGGTGCCATTTCACAGTACTGGTGCGTACCGTCACAAAAATGGCCTATGTATATATATGTTCGTATGAAAGTAACTATTTATCCAGATTGCGAACATAATAAGCCGAACTATATATATAAATCTGTACCAATATGAACGCATTGGATTCGGATTATATATGCATAATGTATTTGAAACAGAGCAAGTGAAATTAATTTTGAAAGAATATTATTTAGACTTAAATAAATAGTTATAATTTAACAAGAATAACGGCTAAACAAAGGGAAACGAAAGATAACCCTGTAAAGTGTTGTACTTTAGACATACTGTGTTATTTCCCTTCTTAAAAAGTAATGTGTAATATTGTTAAGTTTATAACCTTAATTAATATAACTATATTTTTTCAGAACTACCTTGAGACTTAAGGAGGTTTGCGACTTCAAGAACCATTTTCTCTGGGTATCCAAACTCCATCATTGCTCTGACAGCGGGGTCTCGTTTTAAGGGATTACTTTTACTGTCTGAAAGAATGAGCACACTTAATGGCATAGTTTTGCTTTGATTATTAATGTCAAGGTCGTCTACGCTATTTCCGATGTTTAAAGGTAAGGAGTATGTCTTAACAACTTACCAAGCTGAAATGCTGATGCCGATATTCCCATCTCGTCAGTCACCATTTGGTAAGATATCTTCAAACGGAGAGAATCAATTCCATATTATGCACATGCTATTACACCATAACGTAATCTCAAACTTATATTAAAATAGTTGACATTGTGGAAAGTAAAATATTTCCACACATGTACATCATAAAAAGAGACTATGAAAAATCGGTTAAGTAGGCTATCAACATATTCACTTGTTCAGTTATGTATTGCAGTAAATTTATGTTTACCTGATAGCAGGGCCGGTCCTAATAATTTCGGGGCCCTATGCGAAACGGATTGCGTGGGGCCTAGTCTGATAAATGTAATTCCAAATGTAAGATTTTGTATTAGAAAATATATTCATCTTTGCAATAAATTGTATTGAATGAAAGATGACAATGCCTTTTTTATTTTTATCGCGCATAGGATTGGCACCCCAAAAAGACGATTTTGTCTATTTGCAAGAGATTTTTTATGAGTTTTCATGAGATTGTTTTCATTTCAGGAGATTACCAGGACGAGGCTAAGGAAACCCAGTTATTATATAAAAAGTTAAAATTGTTAATTTAATAATTTGCACCTAAATTTAACGCAGGGCTTATGAAAGTGCGGGGCCCTCTGCGGCCGCATATGTTGCAGTGGCCTGAGGTCGGCCCTGCTTGAAAGTAATTATTCGACAACTAATTCAACAGTTTGTGAAAACTTATATTTAAAACTGTAACGATCTTAACTCTTTAAGGACGGAAGTAGTCACCTTGTCTTTGGTTTTGTTAAGATCCTGCACCTTGTCAACGAAATTCTGTCCCATGAGTTGTCTGATGAAAGCACACTTGGGGAACCACCTGGCATGTTCTACCCAGACGTCATCTTCATCTTCCCAGTTTCTTAATCCACCACCACAGAAGAAACACCTGGCACAGTCTCCGTAACCTGGAAATAAAGAATTGTACATAAGACCTGGCATAGTCTCCGTAACCTGATAAAATGAACAGTTTGTGACTCCTGACGAGTCTCCGTAACCTCTACAAAATATCTGGTATAAACTATGTAACCTTAGAAATATGATAAATGTTAAACTGTAAATATCTTGATAAACATTTTGTTCAGTAGAATGATAGTAGGATGATTGTTGTTGTTGGTCGTTGACTTGTAGCACCAAACTGCTGGTAGACAACTAAACCGCTGTAGGCGTATTGTATTTTATCTTATAAAACTAAAATAACTTGAATGCTTTCTTTGTAACCAACTTAAATATAACGTTTGTTAGATTGTAGATTAATTTAAATCGACATGAAATGAAATAAAATTATATTTTTAAAACAAATTCTAACTACAAAAACACGTCTTAACACTCTGTCATCCTTAAGTCGTCTCACGTACCCAAGACAGCTTATGACATTTCCGCTTATCTTACAACCAATCACTAACTTCCCACCGTCACCATAGAAACACACACATACACACACCATATAAAATGATCACGAACTTTTTTAAAGCAGCAAATTGTTTATATTACCCGCATAATAGAATCCAGCGTCTGCCAGGTCGTCCACTTGAATATGATGGGATCTTGGCCAATTGGAAAACGTTTTAACTCTTTCACGTTTTATTGCATACTCTGGACGTTTAGGTCTTTCCGTAACGATTCCCAGTTCTGAGTAGGTCGGGCCTGTATTTCTGCTATTATTATTAGGAGGCTGGGGTGTGTCAGGTTTCTTGGGGTATGTAGTAGCAGGCTGAGAAGCCACGGTGTCACTCTGAAGATTGGAGTAAACATTGGGTGGTGAAAAGATGCTGTTGTTTTCTGAGACTGGGGAATTGTATTCGTTTGGGTTAGGCTGCACTGGACTTCTTTCTGTGCTATTTGTATCTGATGAAAGAGGCTCATTTCTAGTTAGTGGCTGAGCCAGAGCATGAGGAGAGTTGGAAGAGTGTGCATTTAGAGAGTCGGATGAAGGAGGTGGCTGAACTGACAGAGGCAGTGTGACAAATGCTTGTTCTAATGTAGCGTAGGGCCTGAAAGAGGTTGACTCGTTTCTTGCTTGCTGATTAAAGGTTGGGATATTTCTGATTGGGATAGTTTGGGATTTAGTGACGCTATTAGCACTAGCGTCATCGTTTATGTTGACCTGCTCTTGACAAGCGATTGGAGCTGCGTCTATCTGTATTTCCAATGAGGGTGTTTCATCGTCCTCTTTCCTGACATCTTGGCTGCCTTCAGTGTTTAAAATACTTAGAATGCTGAAACTTTGAATCAACTCATCAAAAGACTTTTGGCCTCTAGTGATCGGCACATTGTCACTATTTACTCCTGTCACCATGGAACAGTCTGGAGACATTGACCTATGAACTTCTGTAACAACTTCAGACTCTAGCCAATCGACTTTACTGCCTTGACAGGCATAACACGTGACTTTATCGTCTGATCCTGAACCAATGTAAACGAAACCATTCTGAGCCAAAACTAGAGCAGATTTGGTTCCATGTGTCGGATAGTTACAGTAAGTACGTAGTCGTAGTATTTCATAATTGAAATACATTTTCGAAATAGTCGTTGCAGGAAAACTCGTTTCATTTTGATGGAGCATCCAATAGCATTGAAAGCTGCAACTTTTGATGCGTATGTGCCTTAGAGACATTAAATCTTCATACAGGGAGGTTGAATTCGAAATTCTCTTAAATACGGAGGAACGTTGGTAGTCATCTTTTGTATCAGAATCATTGTCTGCCTTATTCTCTTGAGCTGAAATGCAATTAATAAAAACGGGATTCGTATTTTTTTTTTATTAAGTCTTCTATGAAATGATAGAATGAAGTGTGAATAATTAATTTACTTTGAACTGAAATAAGACCTTTTCTATTCTGTTTCGATTATCAACAACCTTGTTCAGATTTGTTTTTTTTTAACTTGCTTCGAATTAAGGGTGCTATCTGTCATTTGAACTGAAAATAAGACCTTTTCTATTCTGCTTCAAGTATCAACAACCTTGTTCAGATTTGTTTTTTTGTTTTGTTTTTTTTTTAACTTGCTTCGAATTAAGGGTGCTATCTGTCATTTATATACTGTATGACTTTAAAAAACAACGTTCTATACTTCAATGTGGTTCAGTATGACTTCTAATAGCTTTTATTTACTTTGAATAACTGATACTTAAAAATAGTAAAAAAATTGTGTTTTAGATAGGATCCATTATAATATTTGTAGCTTTATATAGCGCTACTTTTATGCCCCCTTCATAGGTAGCCAAGCCAAGCCAAGTTCAAGCGGACTTAAGTGTTATTCAGATATACTTTTAAAAAAATATATTGCCTATTATAACGATAATATATATCTGGTGTTATTTATCTATTAACGCAAGTTTTATTTATAAATTTCCTCCATCGTATATTTTTAGTATATTGCATTCAAGATATTCTATATGAATTTGTATTTTATGTGATTAAAATATTAATATATTATGTGCTTAAAATATGGTCGAATGTTTGTTTTAGAGTCCAACCCACTTCCAGGGACCTCTACCTGTTGTCTCACGTGATCGCTGAAGTCAATCCTATTTCTTAATTCGTAATTCTTTCGTTAGCCGCCTTAACAAAATGGTTCAGCCCCCCAAGCTTTAGAACACCAACTATTTATACACACAAAAAATACATAGGTTAGCAGCACTGGTCAAGTCTATTTGAAGACATCTAACTACATGGACTAACGATAAAATGAGATTTAGAACTAAGTTTTTATTTGCCCGAAGCCTAAGTCTATAGTTTTGACAAACTTCATAGCTATAAACTTCTGGACACTTCTTTTATTGATGATATTGATATTTGATTTGAAAACTAAATTTGGGATAGGGATTTTTCCATATTTATGGATAAAGATTAAAACCTTTCTTAGGCCCAAAAATAATCGGAATTTATGATTTGAGAGTATTTTCTCTAATCAGATGAATTAGCATCGGTTTGGACATCTATTTAAAGGCTAATATGAAAGTTTATCACAACATCAGCAATATAAATTAAGATATTACATGTCAAAGAAAAATATTTTGATAAAAATGAAAAAAAAGCAATAGATTATTTTTCATCTGATTACCTTTTTGGTCAACATTTTTTGTGAAAATCTTTGCCAGAGAACTTTTAATGTTACAGGATTGTAGATCCCTGAGAAAACAATAAAAGACTGGATTACAAGATGAAATGCTAATTTTTACTTAAGATTCTTGATTGCTGCTATGCTACATTCTCAGAGCTACGCTTTACCGACTTTGATCAATTTGCAAATAGTCATTATTCTAAGCTCACTTGCCCCTATAAAACCCAAGAGCTGAACAGTTTGAGAAGTGTTGAGTTGCTGGATTGCACCGGGTCAAGGTCTGGACATAACATAGGTTAGTTTTCTGAACATAAAAAAAAAGTAAAGTTCTCCTTTCAAACCTTGCGATGTATAGGGCAGATGATGTCATCTGTTTCTGTGGACCACGGGTAACAGGGTGTCATGTGGCCAGTACAACGACCAACCTTTACTTTTCCCCAAGTAATTTGAGGTACCCATAAGAGCTGGGTGGACTCAGAGGCTCCCAAAGATTCAGAAATTAAAAATCCCAGTCTTCATCAGGATTCCAACCCGGGATCTCTGGTTCAGAAGCCAAGCGCTTTAACGCTTAGCCACAACGCCTCCTTTCTGACCCTGTGACCCGTTTATAAAGCAATATTCCACGGACCCCTAACTGAAAAAGCTACACAAATACATAGTATAAAACTATAATATAAGTAAATAATGGTAACAACACGCTATATAGAGAGTGTTTGAGATTATAACTTTTGTTTTACAATACATTCTCAAAATTACTAGCTTGGATGCGGTTGACGAAACTTATGAGTGTACTAATGTCTGTTTGTACCAAATAAAAAGGATGAAAAGGCGGGAAAACAATTAACAACTTCTGTAATATGACCCATAATGCAGGATATAACATTGTCATCTGTTTTTGAAAACAGAATTTATAATATCTTTAATCAAACATTGGTTTAAGTTCTTCGTTTGTGGATATTTTAAAAACTGCTGCTGTGTTAGTATGGATTCATATTGTATCTAAGTTTGTGTCATCTGTTTTTGAAAAAAGAATTTATAATATCTTTAATCAAACATTGGTTTAAGTTCTTCGTTTGTGGATATTTTAAAAACTGCTCCTGTGTTAGTATGGATTCATATGGGATCTGAGTTTGTGTCATCTGTTTTTGAAAACAGAATTTATAATATCTTTAATCAAACATTGGTTTAAGTACTTCGTTTGTGGATATTTTAAAAACTGCTCCTGTGTTAGTATGGATTCATATGGGATCTGAGTTTGTGTCATCTGTTTTTGAAAACAGAATTTATAATATCTTTAATCAAACATTGGTTTAAGTTCTTCGTTTGTGGATATTTTAAAAACTGCTCCTGTGTTAGTATGGATTCATATGGGATCTGGAGTTTGTTCACGGGCAAAAGAGTTCAATACCCAGTCGGTAATGTCCAAGGGAAGAATGCCTTCAAATTTTTGGTTTAGGTCGTTATAAAATAGTGCGTAATACACATATTAAGCAGTAGGGATGGACGAGTAGATTATCAGATATGATAAAATGGCTATTAGTAAAAGAGATATTATATTTGCATACAATTTCAATCTTTCTGTGGACCCCATTCGGTCTTCTAGTGAAACCCCTGGTAGGTCCACGGAGCACAGTTTGATATCCACTGGGTTAGTAAAAAAAAGTAAAGTTCCCCTGCGATCTATAAGGCAGATGGTGTTTCTTTGAGGGAACAGTAAACGAGCAGGGTGTCATGTGGCCAGCACAACGACCAACCGCCTTTACTTTCCTCAACTAAATTCAGGAACCCATCAGATTTTGGTGGACTCAGGGGCGCCCTAGAAATCCCGAAATTCAAAATCAGTCTTTACTAAGATACGAACCCAGGACCCCAGTTTCAGAAGCAAAGCGTTTAACCACACTGTCACATCGCCCCCCCCCCCCAATCCTTGGGCTCACAGTTTGATAACCACAGGGTTAGGAGAAATGCTATTTCTTGGTCAGATTTTAGTCTACTATTTTTACTTTCTTCAAGATATCCATATTTGTAGACCTATAAATGATAATTAAGTTTTCGTATGTTTAACTAGGCGCCAGTTGTAAGGTACATAAGTAGTCCGAGATCTACGCTAATGAGATTATAAAATAAATTAAAAACATGCTACTTACGTTAGATAGCTGTCATATTGTTTTATCCACTTAATAGCGTTTCGTTCATTGTTGAAATTTGCGACAGTCTGGATAAAGGAACTGAACAAAACAATAATTACTAACTTGAAATATGTATCCTTAACAATATTAACAATCTTGCGGAATAAGCAACATAGACAGTTCACTGGCTTGGAGCACATTGTATAATTTTATTTTTGTTGAAAAGAATGGACGAGAGGTTTAAACAACAATAAATCACACAGTTAATTCAGAGCATTCAGAACGCCATTGTTTATTTATTTTTTTTTTTTTGTTGTCTAATTATGATATGATACCCAAGATATGATCATTACTTTATTTAGAAAGATAAATATAACGCTTACGCGAAGACAAGCTTTATATATATGTGTGTGTGTGACGTAATATGTGTCACGAATTGTTACTGATGTTAGGTTTGATTTTGATCTTATTCTACAATCACGTGTTAATTAATAAAGAACCAATGAGATATTGATGTCATGTCCAAAGTCGCTAACGTCATTTTTAGAAAACTTTAGATAGTAAAAATCTTGAAAGAGAAAATTCTGAAAGGTTTGATGATAAAAGTAGAAGATAATTTCTTTAGTGGAAAGTCGAAAGTATTGACGTTTAGAGGTCAGTTAAAATTAATTGATATTATGCTTGTGATTTTGCTTCCTTCTATTTGTAAGAATTTAAAAGTGAAACTCATTTACTATTGTGGACTTCTGAAGGAATATTGAATACATTATTTATGCATGTGCTCAGAGAACTATTGTACAAACTATAAAATAAATATTGAATTTTCTTCGGTGTTTTGGTCGTTCATCATGTTCAGTGTGCGTTTGTGTTTGTGTCAGTGGAATAAATATATAAAAAGTAAAAAAAAACAAAAACGAATTGTACTAACGACACAATCCTTTAGTAAAAGCACTAAGTCACATTGGCAGAACGAAAAGTTACGATCACAAGTGTCAAGGTTATTTTAATTGTAAACTCAACCTGTTTACATTTCCAGAGACAACAGTAATGTTCGAATAGAACTAACAATTGCATAGGGAGTTATAAACAAGCGTTGTCACGGAAAGTAAAGGAAAGTCAGTCATTTTTTTTTATTAATATTAAGAGTTTTAGTTCAGAGATAATTCTATTTCTTTATCCAATCTTAATCAAATTCATGCTTGAAAATTGTTGTTCGCATAAATATGTAGACTCATATAAGAAACGAATACCGAAAATTAGCTTTTTCAGATGATCTTGTGAGTCAGTAATACTTTCCCTGGTGTTCAAAATCAAAATATCACTCTCCACATTTTGCAAAGCAGACAATTTGTGTTGTAAGCTTACTTTACATTACACTTACATTAAGTGCCTCCATAAACACTTCATCGGAACAAGGACATTCAAATTATTGAAGTATGTGTAATAGTGCTGGATACAAGAAAGTAGGGGCCTATGGAAGGATTTTTGGTGTTCAAGCCTTGGAGTAATAATTAACTAAACCCATTTCAAGCGTCATGGTCTATGCACTATATTGGGAAGCGTGGTCGAGAACTTGGCTTGGCTACCTAGAAGGGGGCTCGAGGTTCGACACCCGACTCAGGCAGAGTTGTGTTTACAGAGCGCCTAAAGGCAGCACTGAAACAATTCTCACAGATTTCAATGAGATTGGACCGTAGCGCTCTGAGCGTGCTGTAAGCATGAAAGTTGCGCTATATAAAAGCTATAATTAATTGATAGCAGAAATAATTCTGGAACACTGTGGAGATAGAAAGAAATTACGGGTAAGGTAAATTTAATTTTGGTTTTATTATTTATAACATGTCGTACATTGTGACCTAGTATTAGGATAGGTCATAAGACCAGTGACCTGTACTGTACTGGCAAGCTAGTCCAGTGGTACTTTGTGGTCCCAATTATATTATCTAGGCTAATAACTATAGCCTCTAGATGTACAAACCTACTGAGACAGATAAGTAATAAGTCTGTGATTTCAGTTGCAATAAAAAAAGGAGTTTATTTACAGACAAAAGAAAAAGATCATGGAGAATATAAATTGCAATAAAGGCTCATCAAAGAAAATGACATAATGAAACAAAGCAAAGTAGCAAGACAGTTTCCGGTCACTATAATGAAAGAACCATCATCATACAGGCACAATAATGTCTTATGCCGAAAAAAAAAAAAGATGGTTTACAATAATATCATATATGCATTAACAATGAAATGACGTCATTCATGAGACATTTTACGTCAAAAACCAAAACGATGGTTTACAATAATATACATGCATAAACAAACGTCATTCGTGAGACACTCTACTGTCTCGTATGTAAACAAAAGATGTCTTTAAAAAAAACATACAGGAGAGACTAAGAGACTAAGTAGACCTATACCATTTACATAAACCAACGGAGTACTAACAAATAAATAAAGTCTACTTAGCTCATTATCGAAATACTCTTCCCACAACAGTGGCACACTCCTCTTGCGTAACACAGCAATAGTACAACAAGACAAGTATTAGTTAAACATTATAGAGATTTAGTCCAAACAACACTGGTCAGTTGAAAGACTCAAGAGAGAGTAGCAATTGTAAACAGTTAACAGGGACTTAAATCAAGTAATAAAGGGGACTAACTCTAATAAAAAAATAAAGGTAGCCACCTTAATTGTCCCTCTTGTCACATACATATTTTGTTATAAATTATTGATATTGTTATTAAATATTAAGGGTGAGGCTTCAGAGCCTTGCACTGCCGTAAATCCGTTTTTTCCCTTGTCATTTTACAACTTTAAATCAAAAATTCACTTACGACGCTTTTCTCTTTCTTTGCAAATGTCCGAACTTGGAGCAAATTATAAATTTCCAATTACTGGGTTGCGTCCGCTGATTGGCTACAATGTAGCAGTGGAACTGTCGAGCGCTTTTCATTCGAAGAACATTTGAAGAGATCGTGTTCCGGCGTCTGGCACCGACACTGATTCTCTTGCGATGAGCTGTTTTTTGAAGTCCCATGCTATGTTTCCGAAATGTCCGTCTTGCTATCCCATCCAACCTGTTGTTTTTTTTTATGAACATAGGAATTAATCAAAATACGAAATACGAAATATGCACTGTGTTAAAATGTAGAAGGAGCTTTACACAATCAAATTATTTTATTAACGGTCCAGATTATGAATTCTACCTAAGACGGTGTTTATATCTCAAAAACTACATAAGGTATTGAAAATCTGATTTTCATGATATTTCACAGCTGGAAACGTTTTGGCGCAACGGCCACTTTTTTTTTTGTACTTTATGAAATTGAACAGTTTTGTTCTTAAATATGCAAAGCTTTTTTTTTTTCATAAAATTACATCATTTTTAAATTTAGTTACATTTTCAATATTAAATATAGGTAGGATTGCATTAAGTATGGGAGGTGATAATTATGTATATTTTCATAAAGTAATACAAATGCAAAAACAATTTCGTTAAATATGAATGACAATTGTTTTCCTATACGGGATATTAGAAAATGTATAAAATACGTTTAATTTTTGTTTGAATAAAATAAAGAATACATACTGCATGTATAGAATTAAAATATATCTTACAACTTGCAAAGAAAACCATATTGATACTCTACTACATATTATTCCATACATACAACAATATCTCGTACTCGATATAGAATTGTATAATAATTACAAATAATTGATTGATTAGTTGTTTTTTTTTTTTCAATTCATGTTTTATTTTTAGGTATAATAATTTGTTTCAATTTGATCCGAGAGAAATAACGTGTAAAAAGGTTTTTACTAGACAGATGGAGTTTATATAGGCTTTGTTACAAGACTTAATCATAAGTTCTAAACACAACATATACTTATATATATATATATATCTTATATAATACAGACGTTACTTCAAAAAAGAAGATGATTACGTCCTACGCGTCATGCATTTAGTCATGCATATTAACCAATGACTTAAATTCTGCCAAGTCACTGGTTTTCCTGGCTAGCTCAGGCAACCCATTCCATATATATATGGAGGGCTGATGTAGACACTTAATCCAATTGACTGGCTCTTCACTAATCATCAATCATTTATTATTATCAGTTAAGTCATTCTTACAATGAATTATAACATTATCAGAATGTGTCCATTCTTTGTGTGCCACCATCGACAATGTAATAATAAGAATTAAATTAATATAAGTGAGTGTGAATGTATATTTTGGTTTTCTATTGTTATAATTATTTTTTGTGTAATGCACAAATTGTATGACTAATTCCCTTATGGATAATAAGATTATTATCAATATCAATAATAATAATTATTATTATTATATATCCTCGTAAGCTGCTGCATCTGCCGGACTAACAATACAATCAAGTCGACAAAACTTTCAACCCGTTGTTGCCTCCCTTATATGGACGGAAATATGGATATTATTGTTGATAACTTGGTGTTGGTGTTGAAAATAGTGAAACCTGTCTTTACCTGAATGAAGGGATGACTTGGATCTCGGGGCCCGCTTCTGAGTTTAAGTTTCTACACAAACTTACTTTGTAATCTAGTTATTTTTTATAGTATGAATATTAGAATGTCACAAAATGAAATCCATCGAAGAAAGAATGCGAGACGCCCCAACATTAATTAAGCAGTTCTTATTTCGTTTTTTTTTTTTTTTTCACTGAAGGCGGAAATCTAAAGAGGCTGATGAGCACTGAGGCATGGGCTGGATTGGGTCCACGGGCAGTAGATTACGCATCAATATCTACGCCATTTTTTTTTTTTTTATTTCTGAAACATTACTCCCAGGCAGCAGATTTTGGATGTAAAACATATTTTGGGAGATTTTTGCTACTAGCAGCTAAGATGTTTTAAGCTATGGCAATACCGTTGTGGACTGATTAGTTGTTACCATAAGCAATGAAGACTACTCCTACAGCAAACAACTCAAAGCAGCTAATACAAAACTGAATAAAATCAATTAAAAAAAATAAAAATAAACTGTTCTCCGAAGAACCCAAGCGTAAAAATTCCATACAGGACAGAACAAGCAGTCAACCTGTTTATCTAATAAAGAGTAGTTGAACACAAAGCTGGATCATTGCTCACCAAACATTAGAAAAAAAAATGTATGCTTATTTACAAGCTATTCTGACTTGATCAAAGATTAATTAGTCTCCTTCATATGGCACACAACAGATATCAGAATAAGACCACAAGTGATTCAGAATACGAAAATGGGAACAAGCAAATTTTACACTTGTGTCTCCAGAGAATACGACGTTCTTCAAAGTTGTATACTTTAGCTAGTGGCCGGAGCAATGTACTGGCCTCAAACCACCACTATAGTGGAAAAAAACTATAATGGAGTCCTGCGTAGTTATAGAGACCACTGCGCATTTGACCACAGATCTACGATTGGTCACCTGAACTTCGCAACAAAAGAATGAAAACTCAGAAGTTGTAATCTAGATCTGTGACCCATTGACACGGATAATGTTAGTGTGTTTAGCACAGGCTTTATTTACACAATGAACATGGTCAAAAGAGGACAGAAAAAAAATGAAAAAACAAAATGAGTTTAGTTTTGAAAGAAATGTTAATGCTTTAAAGTGAAATGAGGAGAAATACGCATCACGAGATAATCCTATTCTAAAGTTTATTGGTAAATTCCGCCTTTGATATTACGCACCGTTATTGTTCAGTGCTTATTTTAGTCTATCCGGCTAGTGGCCTGGTACTAACTGACCGCTCCGTACCGATGCAGGAGATAAAGATGTAAACAAAATATCAACAACAAATAGGAAGAAAAAGTGCTCATTTACCTTCACCCTTAGCCTGGACCGTTAGGGTACCACACAAGACATGCCTCTTTTATAAAAAACTATTATAAAATCCTTTAATGTCCTTTCTCGCTTTCAAAAGTTGACCATTCAGCGGTGGCTCCACCGGCGAATTGGGGAACAGTCAACCGTCTGCTCGAATGGCCGACCCTGCTCTCGAGTCATCGCTCCACACGCATGCAGTAAATGGATCTCATTCACCAATCGTAGACAAACAACATTTAGCCACGTGATAATATTGATAAAACAATGGAAAAAAAAAACGTATCACGTGACAGCCTTTATGAATTGCGTATTCTGTATAGAAGAGATAGAGAGCCACGTGGATAAATGTTGTTTGTTTACCCACTTTACGATTGGTGAAGGAGGTCCATTGTATCATAATAGGCTTCACATGGTGTCTACAACTCATAATCGTCACATTGTTTTACAGAGTCGTTGGGAATTCCCGTAAATACGGGAACAAAAGGGAAAATCCCTTAAAATAGATCACTCTTGATAATTTCTTTCTCAAATCTAAAATTTGCTATGACGCTATTGGATCTCTAGATCCATCTTAAAGATTTACAAACTAAAGCATTTTGTCTTTAAATGTGACCAAATAAGAACTAGATTATTTATACACATATTTCTTTTTACACTGTGGCTCAAACATGACCAATTAACATGACTGTTAACGGTCTGTGGGTGATATTAGGTAACTACTGTAAGGAAAACTTACTGACCTGGTCACTTGCTGCTCTCTGGTGAAAGTGAACACGTCTGACAGGAAATAACGTGGTTCTTTTTTCGTATTGATACATTCTCTAAGTTAGTGGTTCTCAACCTTTTATTTGTGTCACCCTTCCCATAAACAGAATACATTCGCTCTTACAGCTTTTTAGGGCTATGTGGATCGCAGTAAACTAAGAAATGCTGTTAAACCGTACATGTATTGCAATTGTATTTTTCGCAGAGGGGCTCTACTATCTGTAACTAATGCTTTTTCAGTCTTAAGAGATATGGCTAAATATATGAGATTTTGTTTTTTTTTTAGTCTCCCTAGATAGCAGCAATTAAACAATTATTTATTATACCTTAAAAAACATGAATAAATAAAAAAGTATCCCATTAGTCATTTAATAATAAGAAATTAATTATTTTGTTAGATATCAAATAGGGAACGGTTAAGTCCAGCCCTGCTATTTAGTGACGGGTGAATATAGAATAGATTACTTGTTCTCTTCCCCCACCTCTTTTTTTCGCCACTTAAACTACGTGGGGTACAAAAAAAAAGAGTGATCTTTCCATGACTTCTCGGTCACAACGGCGAGTGAATACTACTTATTCTCTCTCCCCCCCCCCTCTTTTTGTTTCTTATGGTAACTCTAGTCCGTCCGACTTGCAGAAATAAAAGAGTGATCTTTCCTTTACTTCTAGCGAGTCCAAACTCTTGAGACATGAAGAGAATTATAATAGATAGATGGTTAGTGTTATTTGTAGCGGTTTCTATGCTACATGAGAATCAATTTTAGCTTTGAACTGGGCGCGAAATTTAGGTGATAGAACAAAGTGCTGAACTGCTTGATGACAGATTCTTTAGCTCTACTCGCGTTAGCAGTTATTTCATACCCTCATAACACCCCCCCCCCCCCCGCAAAAGCGTTAGAAAGCTGTCTCTGAAGTAAAACTGTTAGAATTCATCTAGGTATTTCGACCCAACAAAAAACACAAATCCTACTTGTGTCAAGCAGGACAAGAAACAAGTTAATAGTATGTTTAGTTTTTTTTTTTGTTTGTTAAAAACGATTTATACATTGGAACTATCTAATTATAAACAACCGCAGTATATTTTTCGTAGATCTAAACTTGTTTTTCTTTGGGTATTTGTCGTGGCAACTAAGCCTTGTTCAGATGCATCACGGATAGAACTATTCCTATGCTCGCCAGGAAACCCCCCGACATTGCTGCAATCTCCGTGTCAACCTACCATGCACCATCACGTGACAGGTATAAACACACATATATGCACCAATGTCAGGTAACCTAAGTGTAGCGGATTACAATCTACCTACCTTAGTAACCAGAGGCGAAGCTAGGATGGAAGGGAAGGGGAGAATTTACCCTCCCCCCCCCCCGATCCTTAAACTTGAGGGGGGGGGCCCAAATGAATGTGTTTTTTTTCCATTAAATATTAAATATTACGCAAAATGCACCCCCCCCCCACCCAAAAGAGGTCAAGCCCCCCCCCCCGGGACCCCCAAATGATGGCTAATTCTTAGCCACGCCACTGTCTTAGTAAGAGTATAAAAAATATTATATGTTTAGTTTATATGTTATCATATTTATATTAATTCAAACTTAGATCCCAATAACTTACGGAGGTTTTGGTTTCTTGCGTTGTATGTGTGACAGTCTTGAACAGCCATGTCTTGTTAGTGCTTTAATAAGTAGCTGTTTGATGTTGGATGAAGTAGTCACAATTCTGCAGTTATATTCTCTGTCGCTTTTCCCCTTGAGTACACCCATAGAAATCTTGGGACATTTTCGTTTTGTGATATGTATTCTCTTTCGTTTCCATATCATCTTAAATTGGTCTCAATATTTGCCCGGTTTCAACTTGAGTGTTCTGTAGATCAAGATCTTTTTAAATTTAATTACAATCATAAATTCGAAAGTAACATGTCCATAATCAATAGACCAATCACGACTTAGCCATAGCACTAACGAAAGCAAACATTTATTTGCCTGGGATTTCAACGTGTATGTATGTAGATTTTGTCTTCTGCATTATCAATTAGACTTTGTTCCAGTTTCCGGTGCGGTAAAACATTTCCGGTCTGCATCGCCGTGCAAAACCTGGTCTAGAAACTTATGCGCACAGAAGGCTCGGTTCCATTAGACTCTTTATATATTTTTTTTTAAAGAATATCATAAATTAAGTTGGTCCCCATGTCGCAAAATAAATTTAAAATATAATAATAAACAAAAGCACCACTGCACTATTCTATACAAGATTCAAGTTTTTGGTTTGTTTTGTGATATTGGAGATTGAGCCAGTGGGAATTTCCGTTTCTTTCTCGCAAAGCTTAAATCAATTCACTCCGTCGGTATGGTAAAAAGTTTATGCACGTTACTTCTCCGAGACCCAATCTCTGATAAAGCTGAAAATTTTACATATTTTTTTCTTTGACCTGACAACACAAGAATCAATAAAAAAAAACAACTAAATAATTAATTAACTTTTGGTAATTAATTATTTTGTTTGGTGTCATGAACAAGGCAAAGAAGTCGTACTTGACAGATGTGTTGGTAGAAGTTGAATTATTCCGCTTGAGGACTCTATAACCCCTTTTTAACATTTTTTTTTGCATTTAAAAATGTAGATATTCAGAAATGATACCTCTTTCACCCCACCTCTTTCCCAGCTGGTCCAGTCACGTGATAGGATCGTAGCGCACCGAGAATGCTAAAAGCTAAACAAAAACAATTGGTGACAAACATAATAAAAAAAATACTTTTAAAAAAAATGAAAGTCGGAATTAATGGGTATCAATTAGTTTGGATCCATCGTATAATTACCTTTGTAATAGATCTAGTCTAAAAGTAATAATTCTATCCGATTAAAAATATTTTTTACCAATGGTTTTTGTTTAGCGCAATTTCATGTTTTTAGCGTTTTTAAATACGCTATGATTCTATCACTTGTCTGGACCAGTTGGAAAGGGGAGAAAGAACGGGGTATCTGGGTGATCGCTTTTTAACTGTATTTAAAAAAAAGGCACCACCTGAATTCAAACTTGTGGGCTAAAGCCTTCTCAGGCTTCCCAAGCCAACGCAATAATCACTTTCCAAGTGAAGAGTCTATAAACATGGAATATTGTATAGTTATCAATTGTTTTTATTTCATGTTTGTGTTCACTAAGCCTTATATGGCAGCCTAATATTGAGGTGACTAACTTCAGCTTATACCACCACACCAGTCAAGTACTATTTCTTTCCTTGTTTGAGTTGCCATACAAAGTAAATTATTAACAATTGTTAGCTAATATGGTAGCCTAATATAAAGGAATTAATTTAGCTTATACCACCACATCAGTCAAGTACTATTTCTTTCCCTTGTTTGAGATACAAACTAAGTAAATTATTATCAATAGTTAATTAACTATTTGTTGTTGTTGTATCTTTATTTATTCTAGTGTTCTCAGTTAAAATAAATAAATGTGCTTGTACCTGATATAGGGTTTGGGATAAATAAATAGATTATATTTAGCACAGTTTAAGTGCTACTTTAATCGAGGATTTCCGATATTTTAAATCGTTAGTCAGATCCATGTCTTTTGAAGGTTTTCTTTTACGCGAGAAAGAAAGTAGTAAAATTATTAGCCAGTTTCGTTATACTATTTCTGTTTTGTATAATAGTAAAGAATTAGATTTAATATTACACGCACTATCGTAGTGCCAGCGTTTTAATGAGATGGTTCTAAAAGAGAAATGGCCCATTACTAAAATGCTTTTACCCCTGGGTAGGTACTGGGCTTTATTCGGGAAGTGGGGCTATCTACGAAGATCTGATTTCTGAATTTGTGAACATGCACTATTTACATTAGATTTTTACCAAATATTTAAATTTTTACTATCTTTACTATTTTAACTGTGAATAGACCTTGATTTTAATTATATGACTGTATAGAATCTGGCCCTTGTTGTTTAGAGAGAGAGTAGTCCTTAAGGAACTGCAGGCACGACATGGCCTAAATTGTGCCGATGTGCCTCAAATCAAAAATCAAATCAAAATCTAAAATGCTTTTACAATCGGTCACCTACCTGACACTTCTTTGTCCTCAGGACGTATCAGAAGAAATGACTGCTCTACACTATCTTGCATCATATTCGATTTAGAAGATTTCGTAATCACCGAAAAAAAAATGACATAATGATATCAAAAGACTGGCTGTGAATTCATTAATAAGAATTACTGAACATTCAAAGTGGCGGCCAAGCGTAGATACATCAACCGATGTCAATACTTGTTCATTTAGACCAGTGATGCATAACATAACGCGACCTGCGGGCCATTTTAACAATCTTTTTATTCGAATGACTTCAATTTTGTTTTATAATGCCGTTTATATGCTATTCTTTTTTTTTAAAACAGCAACACTTTATTTACAACTCAAATATGTTGGCTTATTATCATGTTCCACTTGTTTTTTTTTGTTGTTTACATTGCATATTCTACGTTAAGAGTCCCATTTCATAACGCAAAATTGTTAAAGGTCATGCTACCAATCAATCGGAGAAAAATTGAGAACCTTCACGTAGGTAAAGAGACATTTTTCAACCTTTTTTTTTTTTAGGGGGGGGGGGTTCGTATTTTGTACGCTTTGTGTCTGCATTTCGGCGGGCCAGATGGAACCATGTCGCGGGCCGGAACTAGCCCGCGGGCCGCATTTTGGGCATCACTCATTTAGAATATCTAGTAGAGGTCAAAGGCAAGTCAGTTGCTTAACTATGACGGCCGTGCTTTTTTGTTGTAAACAAAAATTCATGCCCTTCGTTGTATTCTCTAGCTTCGCCTTTGCTACGATTAACTTACAACGCATATTTTCCGGGGTTTTTTTTTGGTCTCTAAAAGATATATTTAACAACTAAATTTTCTAATGTCCTAGTCCTCAGTTGCTCTCAACGAGCCAGTGTTATATAGATCTAGTTTATTTCTAGTTATATGCATTACTAGTTGTCACTAACCCAACATCTTGATTTTCCTCTCTTCCAAGTAGCGTCTACGAATTCAGAGATTCAGGTCGAGAGTAGTATCACCCTGGCCAGGGCCCGCCCAATCAATTGCGGGGACAAATGCGAAACGGATTGCGCGGGGCCCACTCTGGGTAGGGATATGGATAATAAGTGAAAATTAAGATTTTGTATTAGAAAATAAATTTGTCTTTGCATTTTATTCATTCTTTACTAAGTATAATATCACTATCAAATTAACTTTACGAGCCTTGCGTGTATCGAAGTCATACAGTATACCATTACCATTCTGTTTCCTATATAGATCATGCTCAAAAACAATAGCAAGTATTCCCAAATCTTTCCATCTATCTACGTGAATTGTTGACCTGAAGTAATTGAATGACACCTTAATATGAACATTTTTGTCTATTTTCCAGGAGATTTTTATCATTTGAGGAGATTTCCATGATCCCGTGGAAAATCAGGAGGCCGCGGGAACTCTGTAATATAAGTTTTAATGGTTTATTTTAATAATATACATCTAGAATTTGCGCGGGCACTATGAAAGTAACGGACCTGCTGCCTAAGACCGGCACTGTCCCTGGCTTCTTAGTTCTGAGATAGAAAACTATTTTCAAATTCAGACCAAGGGCCAGATTGAAGTTTGTAAAGTTTAACAAGTTTGTTTGTTTGTTTACTAACATAACACTCTTGTTACGTTAGTGAATAAGAAACTGTATACAAACTCAGACCAAGGGCCAGATTGAAGTTGTAAAGTAGAACAAGTTTGTTTGTTTGTTTACTAACATAACACTCTTGGTACGTTAGTGAATAAGAAACTGTATACAAACTCAGACCAAGGGCCAGATTGCAGTTCGTAAAGTAGAACAAGTTTGTTTGTTTGTTTACTAACATAACACTCTTGGTACGTTAGTGAATAAGAAACTGTATACAAACTCAGACCAAGGGCCAGAGGTCGAATGAAGTTCTTAAAGTTGAACAAGTTTGTTTGTTTACTAACATAACACTCTTGTGACGGTAACTATGCAGTAATCTTACTTGACCTACAACCTATTCTTGTTATATTTGAATGGTTGCAAATGTGCTAGGTAATTTTATGAATCTAGTGTAGAAGTTGTCACTTGTTTTGACGAGAAGTAGTGTTATCTCAGGTTTGAGGTTTTTAAAACATTGAATTAATATTCATGATATTATTCAAATGTTAATTGAAGTAAGAGCGCTTTTTATACTTTTTTTTTCCAGAAAAGTGTAGGCTAATATTTGAAGTTTACATTGTGATCGTTGACGATTACATTGTGACCTTTGGACAATTATACTATGATCTATGACAATTATATTGTGAACTTTGACAATTATACTATGATCTATGACAATTGTATTGTGATTTTTGAAAATTATACTATGATTTTTGATAATTATATTATGATCTTTGATAATTAAACTATGATTTTGATGATTGTATTGTGATCTTTGGCAATTATACTATAATGTTTGACAATTATGTTGTGACCTTTGACATTAACACTATTATCTTTGACCATTATACTATGATCTTTGGCAATTTTACTATGATCTTTGACGATTATACTATGATCTTTGACAATTATACTATGATCTTTGGACGCCATCTTAGGCAGGAAGGACATGTTCACAATACAAGACGCATAACTCACAATGACTAAGGACTATAACTTACATATCAACTATTAACAATACTATGATCTTTAACAATTATATTGTGAAAGTGACGATTATATTGTGACTTTAACCATTTAACATTACATTGTGATCTTTGATCATTAGCCTACAGGTCTACATTGTGATCTTTGATCATTAGCCTACAGGTCTACATTGTGATCTTTGATCATTAGCCTACAGGTCTACATTGTGATCTTTGATCATTAGCCTACAGGTCTACATTGTGATCTTTGATCATTAGCCTACAGGTCTACATTGTGATCTTTGATCATTAGCCTACAGGTCTACATTGTGATCTTTGATCATTAGCCTACAGGTCTACATTGTGATCTTTGATCATTAGCCTACAGGTCTACATTGTGATCTTTGATCATTAGCCTACAGGTCTACATTGTGATCTTTGATCATTAGCCTACAGGTCTACATTGTGATCTTTGATCATTAGCCTACAGGTCTACATTGTGATCTTTGATCATTAGCCTACAGGTCTACATTGTGATCTTTGATCATTAGCCTACAGGTCTACATTGTGATCTTTGATCATTAGCCTACAGGTCTACATTGTGATCTTTGATCATTAGCCTACAGGTCTACATTGTGATCTTTGATCATTAGCCTACAGGTCTACATTGTGATCTTTCCTCATTAGCCTACAGGTCTACATTGTGATCTTTGATCATTAGCCTACAGGTCTACATTGTGATCTTTGATCATTAGCCTACAGGTCTACATTGTGATCTTTGATCATTAGCCTACAGGTCTACATTGTGATCTTTGATCATTAGCCTACAGGTCTACATTGTGATCTTTGATCATTAGCCTACAGGTCTACATTGTGATCTTTGATCATTAGCCTACAGGTCTACATTGTGATCTTTGATCATTAGCCTACAGGTCTACATTGTGATCTTTGATCATTAGCCTACAGGTCTACATTGTGATCTTTGATCATTAGCCTACAGGTCTACATTGTGATCTTTGATCATTAGCCTACAGGTCTACATTGTGATCTTTGATCATTAGCCTACAGGTCTACATTGTGATCTTTGATCATTAGCCTACAGGTCTACATTGTGATCTTTGATCATTAGCCTACAGGTCTACATTGTGATCTTTGATCATTAGCCTACAGGTCTACATTGTGATCTTTGACCTGTACAGTTTGATCTTCGACCGTTAGGTTGTTATCGTAAAATCGTTACATAGCAATTTGTTACGGTTACATTATTGGCATGGTGATCTTTAGCTATAAAATTGTGACCTTTGACCCTTACATTGTCAGTCTCAATATTTACGTTACGCTTCTACAAAATTTTGGATTTTCTACATTTCCAAACACCATAAAAGTTTCTTGATAGTTTTAATTACTGTCACAATAGTGAGCATTTAGTTCAATGTAAAGTCCATGATAAAAATATTCTAAAGGCAATAGTAATATCACATTCAATGTAAATGGTCAGTCAAATAAAAAGACTAATAACCTCTAATCAACAAAATGTAAAATCTTGTAATGAAGGCCTAATTATATATATATTTATATATGACTGCGTTGCGACAAGAAATTGCTTCCTCATTAATCTTCGGACTCGAAGACAACCCTTATATATGTGTCATGGCCGAAGCCAGGGGCGGTTATATATGTATCATGGGCGTAGCCAGGGGTTGGTTGGGGCTCAACCCCCCCCCCCCCGAAAAAAAATCCCCCCCCCCCCCCCCCCACGTTTCGGAGAGACGGACTTTAGTGAATGATTTTTAGCTTTGATTTTGTTTATTTTAGGTGAGATTTTAATACTTAACCAACACTTGCCCCAGCCAAGGGGGGGGGGGTTGATTTAAAACCCCTTCCAGGGGGTTTTGAGTTTAAAATCCCCTAACGGGGGTTTTGAGTTTAAAACCCCCTACCGAAAAAAAATCCTCCCTACCCCCCCCCCGAAAAAAAATCCTGGCTACGCCCATGATATGTATAGTATCAATATATGTATACATTTCTTAGAAAACTATTTATAAAGCCTTAGCGTATCAAAGAAATCGGGAAAATGAAAGTGAAACATTAATAACTCCACGTAATTTCTTACGTAACTCCACGTTGGCGTCAAGATGGCGATCTGCTAACCGGTTTTAATTTTGTAAGTACTTGGGGTTTCATTTTAACCAACACAGTAATTTATTTCTGTTGAAAATACACAGATTAATAAAACTCTAGACTACTCTAGAGCCTTTCAATACCTTCACAGTTTATTTTAATTCAAAGAGAAGTGCTTTCAAAGATAAAAAATTAATTACTTAACCCGATAGCTAAGATACAACATTTCCCGAATCGTGGGAGTTCCCCGCAACATTTTTTTCCCCACTTGATTAATTGGATACGAAATA
Organism: Biomphalaria glabrata; assembly: GCF_947242115.1. Taxonomy (NCBI): domain Eukaryota; kingdom Metazoa; phylum Mollusca; class Gastropoda; family Planorbidae; genus Biomphalaria; species Biomphalaria glabrata. Next base: position 5,728,644 of record NC_074714.1, on the reverse strand, counting down.
GTGCGTCCTCTTTTAATATGGCATTGGAAGTTGCCATTAAATATATTTTCAGCCACTCTGAAAAGTGTAATAATGTTCTTATTTTGCCTCTGTTGTTTATATATATTATATATATTATATGTAGTAAATCTAATGCAAGCAATCAACGAAAGGAAGGAGGTAATGATAGACGATGTATTTATTTACAGCTATAAACATATACTTAGACATGGACTTCAGCTATCAAGTCACAGGGAGTAATGTGTTAAGTTCTACAAGTCCTAATCAACACTAGAACAGACCACCGACACACTTCCCAGTGTTGCTCCAGGTCTTCAAAACAGTTCACTGGTATCATGCAGGACGTCACTTAGCCCCAAACAGTTCAAACTCCCATTACTTCAGCCGGATCTACAACAGTTTTCTCTTCTAGTACCAACATCATGGGCGTAGCCTGGGGGGGGGGGAATTGACCCGTCCCCTTCCCGAAATGAAATTCCCGAATTTAGTGACTAATTTTTGTTTTTATTTTGTTTCTGTAAATACCTCAGAATAAGCATTTTGTTGGCTTTCAATACCAGAAATAGTGCTTGGCGGTGGCAAGGGCGGGGAGTCTACAATTTTTCCATTCCAGGAAGAACCTATTCTAGGGTACAGCAGACGTCTTCCAAAAGAATGAAGGGTCAGAATGTATAAAAGATTATGTACACACACATACATACACATATATATAACAATTTTTTCGCTGGGTTGGGGGGGGGGGCGAAGGAAGAAAAAAACCCGCACCCCCCGAAAAAATCCTGGCTACGCCCTTGATATATATATATATATATATATATATATATATATATATATATATATATATATATATATATATATATATATATATATATACGCTTTTGACAGAGCTCATGCCGATGCTTTTTGGCTCTCCTAGGCGTTCTTTGTTACCGTTTCTCCTCACATAGTGCTTGCAGTCAAGGATTTTGTCTTCCCAGTAGTCAACATTGACGTCTTCTACGTTGAGACATGGTTTTATTGTGTCCACTACCTCACAAGGTTTCATTTCAGACCTTGTCATATATCGGGCAGATCATGTTAGGATCACCTGTTTTTGTGGTCCACGGTTAAGAGGGTGTCATGTGGCCAGCACAATGACCAACCTCCTTTACTTTTTTATCAACTAAAGTTAGGTACCCATTAGAGTTTGGTGTACTCAGGGGCGTCCTAAAAATCCTGAAATTTAAGATCCCAGTTTTTACCGATTTTCAAACGCAAGGTCCCCGGTTCGAAAGCTAAGTGCTTAAACACTCCGCCAAAGCGACCTTTCATTACCTCACAAGTTGTCCATAAAGGATTATTTTCGGGACACGTTCATCCTCTATCCGGCGGACATGACCAAGCCAACCCCTTTTTAATTAAATTTGTGATTTTGATTGTTGAAATATTCATTTATTTCTTTTAAATTTACGTATAAGTTTCTGTAAACTCATTGTAAACAGCTCTCGTACTGTCTAAAGAGCTTAATTCTATTTTTCCAACTAGTTTGCACTGCTTCTGAACCACTCTAGCTTCTGCTACACGACGGACTTGCTGTTCAGGGAAAATGCCGGAAAGTCTATGTCCCCGACAAAATATTTGCTTTAACTCCAGAGTAGGTTTCAAAAAATGTATCAAAATATCATCTGATAACAAAGCTAAGAAAATGCACAAATGTCGTTTGGAGACATTTCAGAAGAAGCTTATAAGCAACCACGAGATGTTCCAAATAGGTACATATCAGAGGACGCGTCCTAGCCGTCTTGAAAAGTACAACATTAGGACATGTCAAGGGAAGCTTCCAAGACGTCATGAAAAGAGGCGAAAAAAATGTCTGTTAAGACCAAAGAGTTTGCAGCAAAATGAAACAGACTTGTGAGTCTTTCTTTGAACTTTTCGTCTACGTAATTTTAGCTCTTTGCTTGTTTGTATTTTTTAATTTGTACCTTTACCATCAAAGCTTCTAGGTTCTAGACATCACGTCACATCGCGGCATTTTTTTCCAATAACCTTCAACTTGGATTTTTTTTCTTTGCTCTCCTTGTTAACCAATAGAAATCATATTTTTTCGGCCTTCACCTTGAACTCATTTCTATCAAGGTCTTCCTTCATATTTTTTTTTCTTTTTATGTTGCGTCACGTGTGACTTAATTTGAATACAGCCAAACTTTATCTGTCCGAAATTTGCTGCCTTGAACTGTTTACCACAAAAGTGTGACATATCACACCAATATTGTTTGATAATAAATAAATTTTAAAATTTTGTCCTTCGCTAATAATATAATTTATTTTAAGGGACTAGTGAATTATTATCGTATATATTATTCTTATAACAAAACTGTACTTTACTAGTTTACTTTACAGGACTATCCAAAGTGGTTCAAAAGAGATTACCGCAGGCTCCTCTTCCACACTAGAAAAGAAAAAAGGTAGAATTTTAATTTGATTAAATTAAGTTACCTAAGGCTTTTGTTGATTTTTTTATGGTAACGTATTTCTTGCTATCCTATCGCGAGTCCGTTTTCTTGGTTTTTGGTCTTTTTTTAACTGTGCGCTTCGTTAGTAACTAAAACAATAATAGACTTTAAAGTAAGTTGCCCTTTCAGACCTTGCGATCCATTGATGTAAAGGCCATCTGTTTCTATGGCCCACAAGGGTCAGGTGGTTTCAGAGGCGCACGAAGTTCCTGAAATTAGATATCCTAGTCTTCACCAGGATTCGAACCTGAAACCTCGGTTTGTAAGCCAAGTGCTTTACAGCTCAGCCACAGCGCCTCCAATGATAGGTTTTGTTATTATATATTGTACAGTATAGATGGTGTTGTAATCAGACTAGAGTTTCTTGGAAATTGACCGTAGTCTAGAAAATTGGTTGCGACTCAACAGTAACAATAGCTTGTCCGGTGCTAGAATTATTAAGCTTTAGTTCTGGCATTCAACCCCTATAGTAGGAGGTTTTAAAAGTAGGGCTACCAGACATCAGGTCCGTGGCATCCCTGCGGCAGACATAGCCCTAAAGTATGAAAATGTCAGGCTTGTACTCCAGTGAACTTTGTATACCAAACGAATTCAATCCTTTATACATTTTTTTAACAATTGTATTGCTAAGTTAAGTAATTTCTGTCATACTAACTACTACATTGACAGAAAACATATTTTTAAAGAGAAACAAGGTTACAAAAGACAGTTTGTGTGGAAACACAAACTCAAAATCGGCCCCCGAACATCCGAATGAAATGATATCAAAGACAAATGAGAGATAAGAATGGAGAAAGAAGGTTAACAGATCTTGTGTAGTAACCCAACGGTCCCGCAGATCAAAGGATAGGTGAAAGTGAATGTAAAGTTAGATGTGAACCTGGCCTAACTAGTTCCCCTTTCAGACCTTGTGGTCTATAGGGCAGATGATGTAAAGTTCATCTGTTTTTGTGGCCTACGGTTAACGAGGGTGTCATGTAGCCAGCACAACGACCAACCGCCGTTACTCTTCCCCAACTAATGTCAGGTACTCATTAGAGCTGAGTGGACTCAGAGGCGCCCAAAGATTCCGAAGTTGAAAATCCCAGTCTTCACCAGGATTCGAACCCGGGACCCCCGGTTCGAAAGCCAAGCGCTTTACCGCTCAACCACCGCGCCTCCCCTGGCATAACTGATGTCTTATAATTGATCTAATTGTTTCGAAAAGGCTCAATCTCTTATTCGAATCCTCAAAAAAAAAAAATTCCGCAATAAAAAAAAATGTTCAAAAATGACATTTACAAGATTACTGTTCTTTTTAAATTAGGTCTAGAAAAAAAAAAGTAGCCGTTGCATCAGAACTTTGAATGGTCTAAAATATTGTGATGTCGGATTTTCAATATCTTTTCTAGTTTACGAGATCTAAACGTGACGGACGGACAGACGGACAGACGGACAGACATTTTGCACAAAACTAATAGCGTCTTTTCCCCTTTCGGGGGCCGCTAAAAATCTATTTAGCATGTATTAATTGGTACGCACTAATTTAAAACAACATTTAAGTAGTAGTTTTCATATTATTGCGTGAAAGGCAGAATGTTGATGTCACCTCGGAGCACTTAACTAAAGGAATTTTGTTTTTACTGAAATGTTTTTATTTCTTCTTAAGGCTTTCAATAAGAGCTTGACCCTTTATAAAAGAATTAGATCAGTTAGATCAGCGGTTCTCAACCTTTTAAGCTCGGCGACCCCTTTTTTATAATCCCCCACTCTGCCGCAACCCTTCCCCCCGGACACACACATACAGCAACAGAAGAGTAGACAATAGCAATCCATATTTTTGATGGTCTTAAGCGACCCCTTGCAAATAGTCAATCGACCCCCCAAGGGGGTCGCGACCCGCAGGTTGAGAACCCATGAGTTAGATAATCATTGTATGTCTACAGTTAGGCCAGGTTCACTTGTAACTTTACCTTCACTTTCACCTATCCCTTGGTCTACTGGACCGTTGGGGCACCACATAAGATCTGTGAAACCTTCTTTCACTATTATTTACTGTCATTTGCCTTTGATAGAATTTCATTCAGATATTCTTTCTGAAAATATTGAAACCTGTCTTTATACCAGCTTGGGTGGTCCACTTCGGGGGCCGATTTTGAGTTTTTGTCTCTACACAAAATGTCTTTGTAACTTTGTTTACTAAGATTTTGGTGCATAAGTATAAGTAAATTAATATTTGGCATTTTGTTATTTGACTCGTTTTTTTTTTTCACTTTGCACTTGTATTTTATGGAGTCGAAAGATATTTATGTTAAAAGAGAATATATTAAAAAGATTGTTAAATTTTGAATGGCCACCGTTTGTTCTTCACACAGTATTCATGCACTATTTAACTATCACAAACACGCAGTATTACCATTTTTAATACTAGTTTTTTTTGTGTGTGTGTCTTTTATTACAGATGATCTAGCAAGGAAAGATATTTATTGTAGCACTAGAAATAAGACTCCAAGTTGTGATTCTCAAAACTCAACAGTATTACAGATATTTTCACTTCAGCATGTACATCACAACATGGTACACGGTCCACAAGTTTCAAATGGCAGTTTAAGGGTTAATTTCAATTATGAAATAGTAAGGCTCAGAACGTATCACGTGTATCCAAAATGTGCCTTCCAATTCGCTTTACTTTTGGCTCGTGACGGCTTCGTTTATATAGGCACTGGATCAGATGATGCCGTCATGTGTTATATTTGTCATGTCATTAAAAGCGAATGGACTGAGTCAGAAGATGTCACATCCGTTCACAAGAGGATGTCTCCTGTTTGCCCCATGGCAAATGCTACAGAATGTGGCAATATACCTATTGCTGCTGGATCTAACACTGTTGATGAGATCCTTGCTATTTTGGCAGATGCTGATTACAATAAATACCCCGCACAGAGTACAGCATACTCTGATGATAGCAGATATAGTGATGTAAAGCAGACTACAGATATGGATGTCAATAAAGATATACCCTCGTCATCATGTCTTTACGCAACATCAAATGCTTCCTTTAGTGAAAATCCAACACTGTCGAGTCATTGTCCCCAGAGTCAAGTGAACAAAACGGAAACACTGTCTAGTTTACCAAAAGATGTATGCCCACTCTGTCCAGCTCAAACTATTAAAAAAGGCAGACAATTGACTAGAGTGCCGTCAACGTCTGAGAACTTAAGGAGCTCCCCGCAAGCACACGGTGTGACCAGAAGAGAGCCTAGACACGAGCGCTGTGAAACAAGGAATCATAACACTGAAATGTATGATAGATCTGGCTCAACGAAGAGAAGAACAATATCAGCAAACTGCATTCATCTTATGTCTTTCCAATCTGAAACTGCACTGAAAGGATATATTAATGACAGAAGGCAAGTTACTCAAGGGGAACAAGCACAATTACAAGAACACGTGCTGCAATCACGAAGGAGTTACTCGGAACTGGGCATTCAGACAGGAAGACCTAAGTTTCCTCAATATACAACGAAGGAGAGCAGAGCTAAGACTTTCACCAATTGGCCAGACATATCCTATGCAGACAAGAAACATCTTATTGATGCCGGATTCTACTTCACAGGTTACGTTCAATGTTGTGCTAAATTTAACCATCAATTTAAAAGGAACAAAATTTACCTTTTACTAAACGTAACATTTTAAATATACACTTTTGTTCAATTTATTATGCCATGGTTAGTTGTTTTTTCTCTTCTTTTAGGTGAAGGTAAAACAGTCTGCTGTTTTTTCTGCGGAGGTGCTCTTGGGGAAAGACGAAAAAGGGAGCATCCATGGATAGAACATGCCAAGGCGTTTCCACAGTGTGGGTATCTTCAGCTGCGCATGGGGTCTGATTTTATTAATGAAGTACAGGTACTGTTGAAAAATAACAATCAGATCTCTCTGTTTCTTTCTCTCTGTCTCTCTCTCTCTTTCTTTCTCTCTCTCTCTATATATATATCCATTCCTTCTTAACAGTCAAATCAAATGCGTTTCTAAGTACAGCCCTTTCAAAACTTAAAATAATATGGACAGACAACGGCTTAGCCCTCGGCCCCAAAATCAGACTGATGCGCTGCCTGGTCATGGCCACATTCTTATATGCTTGTGTACGCTGACTGTAGAGCTAGAGAGGAGGATCCTAGCTATGGAATTGAGATGCTATAGAAGGATCCTTGGTATCACGTTCAAAGACAGCATCACAAACCAAGAGATCGGACCCCATGATGACCTGCTAACTATAGTGAAAAAACGCAAGCTCAAAATCTATGGCTATATTACAAGATCTTCGGGGCTCGCAAAAACCTTCCTTCAGGGAACAGAACCAGGAAAAAGAAGAAGAGGCAGACAGAGAAAGCGATGGGAGGACAACATAAAAGAATGAACGGGCCTGTCATTGAAAGAGGTTCTATACAGGGCAAAGGACAGGCAGGAATGGAGAAAGACGGTCGACGAGTCTTGCTTGGTGCCTCAACGGTCCAATAGACTAAGGTACAGGTAAAGGTAAAAGGTAAGTACAGCACAAGGTCATAAAATCTAACATCTAATATATGGAGCCCTCTGATATGCTGCTTTTTTTTTATGTAGATGTTTTTTTTTTGTTTAACAAAAACAAACTACGATTGTGTAATCACGTGAAATGCACTCCTTCTTAATCTTCGTATTAAAATAATTCAATTTTGTTACATTTTACAGTAACTACAAACAGACACACCAAATAGCTCAATGCAACGACCTCTCATAACCCTGCTAGTCATTGGGATAAGGCTAACAAGAAATTGAGAATGAGAATAAGCGCTAGACACAGTGATTTAGAATTTCACTTAGTAACAAAGACGTTAAACAAATTGTAAGAAAGTCTTATTTTTTTAAAATATGTTAATTTCTACTACCTTTTTTACTTCTTTAGACCACAACAAAACTCTATGGCTTTCTCTAGAGCGCCACAATTTTAAAATAGTACATTATTATGTAAAAAAATAAATAATGAACGATAGAGAGAGAGGGAGAGAGAGAGAGAGAAAACTTCGATGCACATACTATAACACTCGAACTGATACGTTGAAAAAAAAAAGTTTCTTTTCTTTTTCTAGAATTTTATTGATTTATTAAAGGGTCCACCTAGCTCTAGTGGATAACTGACTTTAGCTGTGGAAAATCTCATGTGCTGGTCACATGACACCCTCGTTAAAAGTGGGACGTAGAAACAGATGACAGGATTTGAAAGGGGAACTTATTAATTTTTTATGAGCTTATGATTATCAATCTTCACAATGTTTGATATTGGTAAATCTCATCTTTTATTGCGTACAAGCCATTTATCTTTGTCTTAACGGCAATCCACTACTGCAGTGTTTTCCAAATTGTGTTCTGCCTAACCCTAGTGTTCCCCGATGCTTTAGTAGGTGTTTCTTGAACTTCTGGAATAATTAACTAGTAGGCCACCACGTGAACTAATACGCAAAAACTTTCAGTAAGTGTTACGTTAAGGAAAAAGTGTTAAGTGTTACGTAGAGGTAAAAGTTTGGAAACCACTACACTTCTGTTTACGCTGAAGCGTGAATATTTGAATTTAGGTTTTGTTACAAGAATCAATGCCCATACTATAACTACAGTAATTCAGATAAGATATTTAACTTCTCATATGGTAATATTTGTTTCCATAAGCATTAACATTTATTTATCCCGAGAACTGCTTTATTTTACAGGGCAATTAATCTGGTATGCTCTGCAATTCTTTTATCCGATAAAATATGTAGTCGTATTAGTTATGTGGGTAAGCAAAAAGCTATTTTAGACTTCGATGTTGATAATAATAGAACTTTCAATTTCTTGATAGTTATAATCATGAATCCATTAACTAAATTATATTATAGTTTTAAAATAATATTACATTGTTTAATATCTGTGTCAATCTATAATTGTCTTCGTATTAATATTTATAGGGTTCAAACTATTCAATAAACTATTTTCAGAGCTCGAACACGACGGCGGATACCTCATCGTTAGCGTCTGTTTCAAGTTACTGTAAGTCTTAAGAATTGTAACTAAATGATCTATTTATTTAAGGAAAAAAAATTATCTAATTTTGTTTTATCGCAAAGCTTTTATCAAGTCACTCTGTCTGTCTGTCTGCCTGGTAAAAAGTGTGTAGGTCTACACGTTGTTTTTTCTCCAACACCTAGTCTAGGATCAAGTTTAATTTTAGCACAATTGTATCTTATACCTGACAAAAAAAAATCCATGAAAAAACAACACACACAGACACACACTAACAATTAGTTAACTATTAATAATTATTTATTTTGTTGAGTATCGAACGGAAAAAAAATTCACTTGGCACATATGGTGGTAAAATTGATTTTAAAAAAGTACCTTGCGATCTAAGCGGATGATGGTGCAAAGGTCATCTGTTTCTTCTGCCAATGGATAACAACGACCAATCGCCTTTACTTTCACCAACTAATGTCAGGTAGAGAGTTGAGTGGACTCCTGTTTGTCCTAAAAATCCAGAAATTAACTCTTTCCCTCCTAACTGACGATACCAGAGTTGATTCCACCAGAATGAGAAAATAATTACAGAGAGAAAGAGTTGAAAGTCACAGTCTTTCACCGATATTTGAAAACGGGACTTCTCCGTTTGGAAGCCAAGCGCTTTATCACTCAGCCACCACGACCCCTTTAAGTTTAATAAGTCCCCATTATACTTTGTATCGTCACTTAAAAGTTTGAAACAAACAATAGATATGTATAAAATCTTCTAGTTTCATAAGTACATCGCTGAATTCTAGTCATACATTTTGTTAAATAAATCTACCACGGCAACTTTCACCAAGTATTCCACTTCTTTCTTCTACCTCGCTTTTTTATCAACTGGTGCAGACATCAAGTGATAGGATCATTGCGTATTGAGAACGCTAAAAGCATAAACTAGCGCTAAACAAAAAATAATAGGTAAAAATATTTCATATAGCTCTGATTTATTATTGTTAGAAATAGACTTATAACAAATTTAAATACATGACTGATGCAAACCAATTAATACACCTTTACTAACATAAGCTTTGCATTTTTTTTTTTAAAGTATTTTTGTTTGTTTGTTTTTTTATTAGTTGATGAACCAGACTCTCTTTTAAATGAACCATCCGTTAGAGTTTTACTAGACCACGGACTAGATGAAAGTTTAACTCTGAGGGCAGCAAGTCGTGTTAAATCTTTAGGTGAGTTGTTGTGGCGTTTGGTGGGTGCAACTGATCTTCTGAGGCTGCTAAACATATCCCGGTGTGTGGTCGCTCAATGAACTCTTTATATTGAGTCTTATCTATTTATATGTATGTTTCTGTTGTGATGTCTTTATATGAGAAAAAGAGTCCTTGTAATCACAACAAATTTCCATAAGGATCATTGAGGTGGTCCTGGTCTTAGTCCTGTAATTGTACATAGCATGAAGTCTTTATCAAAATATCTGAACAGACATTCCTTTCTGATTTATTTTTTTGAAGCTTTAAGTTTTTGTCTTTGTCCTCGGAAGATGATCCGGGCTCCAATAGGTGCTTACCCTAAATATACATTTCTCTGTACGGGCTCGACGAAGCGGTTAGTAATCACGTGACTTTTTTTAAAAGCTCTATAAAGAGTAATCAATTTAGAAAACCTTTGGGCGGTTAAAGGGACTCTATAAGAAGTACGCAAGCATTATATCATACAACGTTTGGGAGACATTTCAAGAAACGACCTTTGTGGAATAAAAATTATCAATGACGCAATAGTGAAAGATTGCAGTTGCCAACTATTGCGCCACAAATCTCAAATCTTCTAAAATTCGATTTTTCCAATGCTAAAAATTGCAGAGAATATTTAATTAAACTAAAAAAAAAAACAACTAAATAGCTTTTGGATGTTTCACTTGATTCGCTTTTCAAAACAAAACCTTTTCAAGCTTGTGTACATTTAATGTGTATAAGTGTAACATTTACAAATTAAACTTTGATATCTGATATTCATTGTATACCAGGAGGAATGTTATCTTCTGATGCTATCAAGGAAACGATGGAAGAACTTTGTCATCAGGAAGAAGAGACGACAGCAACCGTATCACCTCAAGACCTGGGTACGTTTATATTCCAGTATAGATATATATGGCCTCCTTCAGTCGCCAAGCGACTATGGATCATCTCATAGAAATGAGATGAATGCCTGGGCATTAGCTGTGGTCGGAACGATGTCGCCCACACATCAGTTCCCCCCTGATGTATCCAAAGGAACGGCAGTGCCGATACAGTTTGGGGTCAGCGGAGTCGCAGGTTATGCCAGAGTGTAGCACTGGGTGCTTGAAACTGCCTTAGGGTTGCCAGCTCCTGATTTTTCCTCAGGGTTGACTCCCGAAGCCTTTCCCATGATTGGGTATAGCTGCAAGGCAACAGAGGTTTGAATTCAGAGTTTTCATTCTCCCAGGTGGGTGAGAACTGTTGGTGAGAACAGTTCCGCCGGACTCAATATCTGAGCCACACGTGAAGGCCAGGAGTTGGACTGGTTGTCAGAGGCTATTTGAGACGCGTGCCATTAGGAAGCATTTTATAGGTAGTGGAGTGCTTATATCCATTACCACTTCCGGCAATGACAACCTTGTGGAACTTCCAGTGTATAGTACACTAGTACACAAAATTATAGATTTTGTCTAGATTATATTTTTATTTTTATCGATACACGTAAGTGCAACAGCTTCCTCTTTAAGATTTACGTTTTATTACAAAGCTGAAATCAACTCTGTCTGTTAAAAAGTGTGCACACGTTATTTATCCAATACCCAATCTCGGACCTCGGTTCAAGCTGGAACTTCGCACAATTATTCATTGACATAGACATGACATGAATCAATAAAAAATTTTATGGCTAAATTCTTTGGGCTTAGTCCCCTTAAATAACTGTTGGCGTTATCTCGTTGAGACTTTTTACGGCGCGACTATACAAAATCTGCTAACATACGGAATAAGTTGTTGGCAAGGCAACGCCTCATCTAAACTGTTGCGACGTCTAGAAAACATCATTAAAAAAGCATCAAAAATTACACTCACAACATTACCACATTTAAAGTAATTTTTTGAACAAAAGTGCCAAAGAAAAATCGAAAAAATCATGGAAGACAACGGCCACCCGCTCCATCAGAACTACGTCAGGTCGTCGCGAAGTGGGCGACTGCTGTCAATCAAAACAAGAACGGAGCGGTACAACAACTCGTTCGTACCTGACTCGTTCAGACTCTATCACCGCCACTCATTGATCAGGGAACATGAAATGCACCAAGATACCTGTGTGTAGTCGCTGAATGAACTCTTTATGTTGTGTCTGTTGTATTTATGTGTATTTTTCTGTTGTGTTATCTTTATATGAGAAAAGAGTCCTTGTAATCACAACAAATTTCCGTAAGGATCAATAAAGCAGTCTTAGTCTTAGTCTTAGTCTTAGTCTTATATCACGCATTCTCCGATCAAGTTGATACTTTGAACAATGATTTATTGTACCTAAGAAAACATGAATCCATGAATCAATAAACAAAAAATACTCAATTGGTCAATTAATTGGATGTAATTAATTACGTTCTTTGATAGCGAGTAAGGGAAATAACTTGTACATTATTGGTAGATGTAGTTTTAAGAACGGTGCTCTTCCCCTTCTAGATAATCCTAAAAAAAAAAGTGATATGAGACAATGTGTGTCGACATCAGGAGAAACCACTGCCCGAAGCGAAAGTTAATGGAAAAATAAAGTTGAAGAAATGTACAGATCATTGTCAAAATAGCGCTGCTTTGCCAACTAAGATTTAAAACTAATGCATTCAGCGATAAAGTTTTGACATGTATTCTCGAAGTGCTGGAAAGTGTACAAAACAATTATGATTTGCTTTTTAAAATGCAAAGCTTTCTATGTTTACTACACCAATTATTCCGAAATAGAAAGCTTTTTGTGTCTGTCTGCCCTACTTGCAAACCTTCAGTACAATTCCACCACAACGAAGCATGTTGCAATGTCTTCAATGTCCAAAATTAACAATATTACGGATATTTAGTTTTTTTATAACTTGAACACAAATTATAGCATTCAATATTGTTTTTAATAGTACCTCGATATATTTATGTACAATGATTAGCCTAGTAATGTTAAGCCATAGACTTAGATCTGTATATATATATTATATCTAGTGACGATTTCTATTTATTTCTTGGTAAATTCTTTATTATTGCTAATTAAACAGAATCATCACACGCCGGAGATTATATTTATAACTTGATAATTCAGTGAAGAAACATCTGTATTCTTTCAAAAGTGGGAAGCGTGGTCGAGAGGCCAAGTGCGTGTTGAACTTGGCTTGTCTTGGCTACCTAGAAGGGGGCTCGAGGTTCGACACCCTACTGGGGCAGAGTTGTGTTTATTGAGCGCCTAAAGACAGCATGGAAAACCAACTCCTGGATACCCCCTCCTCCTCACTGGTCCACAAATGAGATTGGACCAAAGCGCTCTGAGCATACTATAAGCATGAAAGTAGCGCTATATAAAAGCTATAAATAATAAAAAATGTTCTTTAATAAACTTCTTCAGATTACATATATATATATATATAACTTCTTAATTCAATAACAACTTGACTTAATTCTTCATGAAACAAAACCTAAAGATACTATACCACAATAACTTTTACTAGTATTACTTCAACTAATGTAACTTCAACTAATGTATCCTCAGAAGTCCGTTACTAAACAAAGACCGTTACAATGCCAGGACCTATTACTCTACCAAAACCGTTACTATGCGAGGACCCCGACAAACTGACTTTCCCCTAATTTATACTTTTCTTAAACGTATTTTCCAGAATCATAGAAAACTTTTCCCCTAATTATTTCATTAACTGTGACCTCATAGAATCTGACGTCTGCTATTTTTTCCACTTAACCTCTTTCTCTGATTGGGAGACTAAAATTAACTTGTTTACACTGGTCAGCACTGGCTTGACCTCGGCTTCTAGGAACTGGTTGAAATAGGTTTACAGTCTCAACTCGTGACACTATAGACTGGACATGGAGATCTTTTAACATTACAAAAAATGTTGGTTAATTGTTTTTAAAATTTGAAACAAGGCGTTGTTTTGCAAAGTAGTTATAGGAAGTATAGTCCTTTTTTAATACTCTAACCAATGTAAATTTTTAGAACTAGATGTAGTAATTGAACATCAAAAATCTATTTAAGTGTACCTAACCTGATACGTAAAAATCTATCTCTGTATAGGTCTGTGAATCTATAAATCATAGATAAGGATATGTTTCCTATTTCCAGTTTAGATATAATATAAATGATTATTTAGTCTATGTGCCAAGCATGTAACTCAGCGGTTCTCAACCTTTTAAGTTCGGCGTCCCATTTTTAGAATCCCCCTCGTGGCCGCGACCCCCTTCCCTCTCCCCCCACACACAGCAAAAGAAGAATAGACAAAAACAATCCATACTTTCGATGGTCTTAGGCGACCCCTGGCAAATCGTCAATCGACCCCCCAAGGGGGTCGCGACCCACAGGTTGAGAACCCCTGATGTAACTGATATTTTTCAATAAATCTAAAATTTGATCAAACGTTGAAGCGGGTGAAAGGGGAGCATACTGTTAAACGTCAAAACCTTGGAGTAACCAAAAAAAATTACGAGATAGGCTCCCTTTTATTTTTATACGGTCAAAACTGAAGCTCAACATATCACTAAGTTGAAATAATAAATCTAATACATTTTATTTAAGGCAGTGGTTTGGATTTTGTTTTGTTGTACGATTGTTTTATTATATAACTACTTAATCGTCTAAACGTCTTTAAAAATAATTTTCAGAGGAAATCAAGCAGTTGAGGAAAGCCAGCAGCAGCCTACGCCAGTTGGTGATATGTAAACTCTGTAAGAACAGTGATGTTCAGGTGGCGTTCTTACCGTGCGGTCATCTGGTCTCCTGTGTCGAGTGCTCCTTAAACCCTTCATATTGTCCGGAATGCAGGAGTGAAATCATAGGAATAAGACGTATATTCATAACTGGAAAATCTACAAATAGACAGGGCCGGATTTAAGTATCTGGAGGCACAGGAGCAGGATTTTTTTTTAAATTTTATTTTTTTTTAGTTTGTTGAGATCAAGTAAGTACGGAGCTGATTTTAGGTCAAAATATTGCAACAGTGCTACACGTGGACCCTTCTTAACCTAAACAATGTTGTAATTAGTAAGATTGAAAGTTATGTCTGTAAAAATACGAAAAAAAAATATTTTGTAGAGAAAAATGTTAAAGTTTCTGATCCGTCAAAATTCGAATATAAAAAAAAATATCTCGGGGGTGGGGCGTCTCGTACGGAGGTCCTGGGTCTTAAAACCGGCCCTGCAAACAGAACAGCTTTTGATACAAATACATTACTATCGTAATATGTCTTTTAGAAAACTTATATCATCATCATCATCATCATCAAACTCCATTAGAGTGAGGGCTTGAGAGGCTCAAATCCTCTCTTGCAAAAGCCCTGGACAGAAACCCTGCTGTCTTGCGTAGTGCATGAATGTCGCCATACAGGTCGAGAATTTTGGGTTTCCCAGACCTGTCGAGACGGAGATCAGCAAGTCTGGGGCAGTCAAACAGAATATGAGGCACGGTTTCCTCTTCTTCCCCGCAGCGAGGGCACCGTGAATCGAAATTTGGCCATAGCCGCGAGAAATATGAGCCAACAGGACAGTGGCCTGTCCTTCACTGTGCTATAATAGCTTGCTCAGGCCTGGACAGCCTCCACCACGGGGAAGTGCGGTCAGGGCGCCCCATGCGCTCCCAGACTCCACGGGCTTTTTGGGACTTGTCCCAGCACTCAAACCACTTTTCCATTTCTGTTTTTTGTATTATAGCCAGGGCTTGATGAAAGCTTACAGCCTGATCAGTGGGTGGAATTTGCCCTCCCTGGTGGGCCAAAGAGTCTGCGATTGTGTTGCCAGTCACACCTATGTGACTCGGTACCCACTGCATTATTACAGGGGTGCCATAGCGTTGTTTGATGTTATGTGAAGCCATGATGACAGTGTTGATATTGGGGGGCCATGGTCCGGGGCTTTGCAAAGCATGTAGTACAGATTTTGAGTCAGTGACCACAACATTCTGTGTTGCCCTCAAATGTCCCTCGCCGAGTTGAGAGTCAATGACTTTTAAGGCTTCACAGACTGCCATGGTCTCCGCATCAAAACTGCAAACACTACCACATGGTCCAAAGATTTTGACTGTTTGAGAGCCAAGAAAGTCGATGTAGGCTCCATAGCCTGCTCTTCCAGAATCTATTGATGCCGATCCATCAGTGTATGCAAAAATAGCACTGGGCTTGAAGGTATTAATGGTCTCCAGAGCTAGGATTTGAAGGTCGTTAGATGAACGGCTTTGCTGAGTGGCATTAGGGTCTACTAATTTCAAGCGTATGTCTGGGGTTGTTGGGCGACACCAAGGGGGAAGGGGATCAAAGCGTTGAATGTTTTGTCGGTTGGTGGAGAGGCCAGCTTCATCAGATAGTCTAGTGGCATGATGCATAAAAGACTGCATCTGGATACGTCTTCTGCATCTCCAACCATCCACTAGTTTTCTAGCTGGGAGGTATTCATCCAGCCTTTTATACCGCTCATAGCAGGTCAGTACTGACCTTTCCCTCCTAAGGGTTAGTGGAGCTATATTAGCCATTATTTCAGCCGCATTCACTGGACTTGTCCTAAAGGTTCCACAGACAAATCTTAGTGCTTGGGACTGTATTTTATCAAGTTGTTCAAGAGCAGTCCTAGAAAACTTATATAAACCTACTCTGTCAGTCTGTCTGTCTGTTAAAAAGGTTGTACATGTTATTTCTCCCAAACCTATGGCTATCTGGTTGTGCGGTTTGCGCGCTGGACTGTCTTTAGGATTTATCAATGGTTCCGGGCTCAAACACTGCCAGCTCCCATCCCCCGTCGTCCTGTGGGAGGTTTGGACTGGGAAAGAAATGGTCTTCAACTCTGGAAAAACACCCGAAACATGTGAAGCCTTTTACAAACATTGACCCATTCTCGGATTAAGATGAAACTTAACGTAGTTATTCATTAGCATATACAAAACATGAATTCATAAAAATTACTGCTAATTACTTATTGTGTTTAATACCATTAAGGGAAAATTAGTTCTTCAGTATTAACTGATACGTCTAAATATGTTTTTTCCCCCCAATTCTCCCAAATCCATTCTCGGAACAAGTTGACACTTAAAACTTTTATTTATTGTACTTAACAAAACATGAATCAGTTAAAAATGAACCAATTAGTCCATTTGTAATTAATTTTGTTAGATATATAAAATTAAAGAAATAACTACATTATTAGAGATATTGTTGTAAGGGCGGAGTTATTTCCTTTAGATAATTTTTTTTTAACGAAAGATTTTTACAAAAAATTATTTTGCTTGTTTTTTATTGGGATCATTCTTTTCCGACATTGTGCAATAAGGGAAAAAAGTGCTCGCGTTTATTAGTTACACAATAGCCAAATTAGTTGATTGAAAACTAGTTATTTGTAATCCTCCATGCTCTTAATTTGTTATTTGTTATTTCATGTAGGAATGTGATTACATTTTTAAGATATCTTTATCCTTGAAGTAGACTTTATTTATGTAGAAAAAGCTTTAGAATCAGACGTTTCTTGTTTAAATTTACTTTAAGTACAAATCTACGGCGAAAAATTTAAAAATCAAATAATGTGATTCCGTTGACACAAATATCAGTCTGCCTTTGTCTTTCATTTATCCTCTTTTTTTGAGATTGGACTTTTATCTTTTATCTTTTAACCTCTAAACCACATCAGTTGTGTTATGTCTTTTGTTGATCGAACAAGTAAGAATGCTAAGAGCTGTCCATCACATCTATTACTGTAAATGCGGGCCATTATATCAACTGAAATCCAGTTCTTCATCATTTTTAGCGAAACCCAATAGGGAAAAGGGTGCTATTAGTCTAGTATGGTCTGTCTATCGTCCCGTTTAGGTAGCAAAAAAAACTATAAAAGATATTGAAAATCCAATATCAAGATATTTTAGACCTTTAAAAAGATGTGATGCAACGCTATTGTCTTTTTTTTTATTTTCTAAAAGCAAACCGTTTTTTTTTTAATTAACTATGCAAGCATTTTTTTTTTTCAATCCATTTTTACAAAACTTAAAAAAAAAAAACAACCTGTGGGCATTTTAACAAAGGAGGCCAATTTTCAATATCTTTTCTGAATATATATGGACATGGTTTTAATTTTTTTCTACAACAACTGTTATAAAACTATTTTACAACTTAATTAAGTATTTTTTGTTATACCGTTTATAGAATAAAGTGTTTACTTTTGTTTTAAAAGTGAAGGATGGTATTTAGTATATATATGTATATATGTAATACGAATATAATTTAAACTACATTTAATATTTAGTTTTTCATATTGTACGCTTGTGAAGTGTGCCATGGTTACAATTCGATCGCCTTTATTTAACCAGAGGGAAAGGCTTATTCCTTGAGGCCTTGATTGGGAGATAGGCTGTTAAGAAAATCATCAATTTAACTAACAGTCAATAACAATAGTTTGGACAGGTTCATATGGAACCTTATAAACTTAACTATCAGTTATTTGAATAACCAAGATGTAAAAATAATAACATCAATACATTACAATACCCTTGGTTATCATGTCGTTAATCGGCTTTACAATAAAACAGTATTAGTAGCGCTTTATATACGTAGACGCAGAGACAGATTGTGTACCTACTTGAGTGGACCACTTTAGGGGCCGATTTTGAGTTTCTGTTACTACAAAAACCTTCTTTGTAACCTTGTAATGTTACTAACAAGATCAACCATGTTGAATATCAACCTGTTGAAACATAGTAACAAGTACGTTAAAAGATGAAATCAATAAAAAAGGATTATATTAGTTTCTTTAATAATCTCAATTAATAGCTTTCAATTGTTTCTTTACTTATAACACATATTCACACTAAATGCTGAAAATTTAAAACAATGTTTTTAATCTACTCATTAAGAAATAGTCCTAACCAAGTTTTGGTACGCACTTCTGTCAGAGCATGTTTTGTATATATGGCTCCTTTTGTCTTGAAAGGCAATGGATGCGCCCAAATGAGTCACTGGTTTTGGCTTAATCTTGAGACGGGGCAGAATCTGGTGTGGCTAATCAAGCCAATTCTAGAACGGCAGACTTTGCCACAATTCGTACATGTGTATGCCTCTGATTCAGGGCTAGCGGACAGGGCAGCTTTCTTTTTTTCCCTCTTGATTAAAGCCGCTTCAAATCTTTTGTTCTCAGCAAGGGTTGTCCCAGCACGCACAGTCTGTCTCCATGCACTCCGGTCATTGGCTATGTTTTCCCACGTACTTTCGCTGATGCCTGAGGCTCTCATGTCTCGCTTGCAGACATCTCTATATGTTAGTCTTGGGCGGCCCTTGGGTCTGACTCCTTCCACAAGCTCAGCATATAAGATATCTTTCGGGATTCTACCATCCGGCATGCGGGTGACATGTCCGAGCCAGCGTAATCTTCTTTGTGTCAGGAGAGCATACATGCTGTTCATATTGGCCAATCTCAAAACTTGTTTTCGTAGACAATCAAGAAATGGTTTCCTATAAGCTGTAATACTGCACTGCCCTATCTGGGGGAAACTTTCATTTCGTAACCACTCTTAGCCCTCTCGTTCATACTATTTTTGGTTTCTTGTTTTAACTACCAGATCGCACTATTAACATTTTCTGGCAATATAAAAAATTAAATCTTTTATTTAGATAACATTTCATTATCTGATGGAATTTCTCACAAAAACTCAAGCTGCGAGACAAAACATTTTTTTTACATAACAGAAAGATCACTATATTAATTATTAAATAAACTTAGATATTAATTAAATCAGTATTGGGCTACATTTTTTTTTATTTAGATGTCATTTGAAGATCTTTATCTATGTATATTATCGCTTTTATATAGCGCTACTTTCATGGAGCGCTTTTGGTCCAATCTCATTTGTGGACCAGTGGGGGGGGGGGGGGGGCGCGGGAGGGGGTATCTAGGAGTTGGTTTTCCGTGCTGCCTTTAGGCGCTCAGTAAACACAACTCTAAAACTCTGCCCGAGTCGGGTGAGCCCCCTTCTAGGTAGCCAAGCCAAGCCAAGTTCAAGGGCACTTGGCCTCTCGACCACGCTTCCCACTATACAAAAATCTACGTGTTTATATTTGAGTATTTGTTAAAAAGACGTTTGGCTCAGTTCGTTAGAGCATCGTGCTAATATGCGCGAATACTGTGAGTTCGATCCCCTTACTAGAATGATTTAATTTTTGTTTTTTTTTTTTAAATTACCCATTAGACTTTGAGAAGGAAAAAAACAAAAAAACTATGAATCCTAGACCCCCGCCTCCCACTGGCTCCAAAAAAAAAAGCGTAATAAATTTTAAGACATTATTTGACATGGAATATTGACAATGCAAGGTAAAGAATCGCTTTCTATTTTGACACTAATTTAATGTTTTATTTATCATATTTTTTTTTACCATTTATTATTTATTTATTATACTTGTTAGAAAAATTATGAAAAAAAAAATTTACTATATCGAGAGCATAATGTAGGAATTCCTGTTATATTACCTTTTATTTTATCAAACTCAGTCTCTACATTGTTGATCAGAATCTAGGAATGTATCAGTGAGTTGTTTGTTGTCTAGTTCTCGAGACCATTACAATGCTTTTGAGGCGTTTTAATAAGTTTGTATATTGTGAACAAAACATACAAGCTAGTCCAGGATTAAAGTGAGTCCATTAAAAATCACTAGTAAAATAACATCAAGATCAAGTTGTATTATGGAATATATAAAATTAGAACAAAGATACCAGCATTGTCATTTATTGATATTTATTTTTGTTGATATTAATATTTCTATTGTTGGTTAAAAGAATGCATATACTTAATATTATGCAAATTACATGCACCCATTTCTATGTTTGATTAAATATGTATAAAAATGAAAATGTCTAAAATTAATGAGGTAAATATATGTAAAATCATCACTGCCATCACTTTAAAGACATTTATTCAATACAAAGTTGTTATACAGAGAAGCTGCTAAGTTTATAAACAGTGTATGTTGTTATTAAAGAGAATACATTACTAAACGATTGTTCTTATCTTTTATTGTTTTACGTTAGCATAACTTGTTCGTGCGTGTGTGTGTATGTGTGTGTGTGTTATTAAAGAAAAAAAAAAGGTTGACCTTTACTTCGGTTTCATTGAAGACGTCACAATAGACTACTAAACCGCTATAATCTTATGTTTACTAGTCGACCGGCGGCGAAGCATACGCCGCTATTTCTGCAGGGCCGGCCTTAGCTGACCGCACTTTCATAGGACCCGCGCTAATTCTAGGTGTATAAATTATTAAATTAAACCATTGTATAACTTTTAACAGATTTCCCGCGGCCTCCTGTCAATTTACCAGGAGGTCCTGAAAATCTCCTGAAATTGCAAACTATACGAAAAAGTCCTGGAAATATCCGGAAATTATTAAAATCTTTAGAAAACACATACGAATGTCCTGAAATATATAGACAAAAATTGTCATTTTGGGGTGTCATTCAATAAGGAAAATGCCAATCCTATGCGCGATAAAAAAAAAACGGCATTATCCAGTAATTTTGGAATCTGGTGAAAGAAACTTTTCAAACTAATGAAGAATTACTTTAGTTCAACAATTCTCGTAGATAGATTGAAACATTAGGTAATTCTTGCTGAGCGTGATCTATGTAGGAAATAGAATTTTTATATGACTTCGCTACACGCAAGGCTCGTAAAGTTCGTGGGATAACTCTATCCGCAGAAATAAAAGAGTGATCTTTCCTTTACTTCTTCTTCTCGTCCAAACTGTTGAGCGAAGAAGAGAATTATATATATAGATTATGTCATTGCACTTTATGACAAAAGGCGCTGTACGTTGAGACCATCTGCTCGATTGTCCAATGATGGGTGCAGCCCTAACTGTAACCCGAAATATTATGCTAAGAGCTGTCAAGGTAATTGTCGAGAAGGCTTCAACAATACTGAAGTCCATGTACCAACAGGTTCCACAAGGCTCCTTTAAAAATCTTTCTTTGGATTAACTGTGAGTTCATAGGTCACCACCCTTTCATCTATAATAACTATTGCGTCACTTAATCTCCAAGCTAAAGTTTTCATAGTTAATTCTTTGGTAACTTTTTAGTCTCTGCGACATAGGGACTTTCTCGATCTTTGGCCTACAGTGTGTTATATTTAAAAATCTAAAAATTTCTATTAAAAAATTAATTTACTATCTGATATCCTGCACTACTTAATCTTTGGATTGGAATGCAAACAGGGCCGAATTTAAATACGTGGGGGCCTTGGTAAGGATTTTGCAGAGTATATCGAACTGGGACATTGATTAGTCCCATTAAAAGTAGTCTCGACTAGAAATTTGGATCTAGTAACAGATTTAGTTGAAAGATATGTATGTGGTTGAAGACCTTAATGAAGAGTGCAAATTCTCCTCCTCCTAGTAAGAGGCTATATAGTTGTGTAGAACTATCGTATGCAGTTCTAGTTTGTTGCAACACAACTGTCGAAGACTTGTTTAAACTGTTGCAGGTTGGTTAGTAAGTATGGCAGACGTCAAAGTTTGCCAGAAAAAAAAAACTGAACGATGGAGAAGTGGTTATCACGTTCAAGATGCCAATTTATTCTCGTTGGGGTTGTTCATCAATTCACTATACAAGCAGTGGTTAGGAACAGCCGTAGAAATGTGTCAAATATGTCATCCAGTGGAGAAGGTGCCACAGTCGTCCGAAGGTTCCAAATATAGCCGTCGTACGTACAACCGTCAGAGGTGTCAAATTTGTCAAGATCTTGGGAATGAGGGGTTAAGAGCTTGGTTTCCGAAACCCGGAGTCCTGGGCTTGCATCATGGTGAAGAATGGGATTTTGATTTTCGGGATTTTCAGGGCGCCCCTGAGTCCACCCTACTGTAAAGGGTACCTGACATGTTGGGGAAAGTCAAGGCGGTTGGTCGTTGTGCCACATGACACCCTGCTCGTTAATCATTGGCTAAAAAAAAAGAGATGACCTTACCTTCATCTGTCCTTTAGATCGCAAGGTCAGAAAGAGGGAATTTTTTAATACTATTTACTGTTTAAGACTATTTACAATAAAGTCACATTTCCATTCATTTTACTATGTATTTTGCCAAACAGATTAAGGGATTGGTGAAGGTTTTATTTCAATATGTTAAGGTCAAGGTTAGGGTAGGACATTGAACCAAGTACTTTTAGTGCACACGTAACCTGGTTGCATTTCTTAGTTCCAAACCACATTTTACTATACCTATAAACACATACACAAGCTAATGACATCAGCAAGCCAACGCCTCAATGAAGTGAATCATCTGATTCACAAGGGTTAAGATATATATAAAAAAAATGCTCTAAATCTCAGCGTTTCTCACAATGCTGGTCGCGCACACCCAGCGCCGTGCTGATATCAGGGAAGTCGTTCAATTTATCTTTCAAGAAATTAACGAAAAAGTATTTTATTCAAGATATAAATCCATGTTTGAATATCAAACCTGTAAATGTGACACTAGTATCAACAAGTCTTAAAGTACAAAAGTGTAGATACGAGAAGTTGTTTTTCAACATATGATCTTAAGAGACGTTTTTCAACATATGATCTTAAGAGACGTTTTTCAGCATATGATCTTAAGAGACGTTTTTCAACATATAATCTTAAGAGACGTTTTTCAACATATGATCTTAAGAGACGTTTTTCAACATATGATCTTATAAGACGTTTTTCAACATATGATCTTAAGAGACGTTTTTCAACATATGATCTTAAGAGACGTTTTTCAACATATGATCTTAAGAGACGTTTTTCAACATATGATCTTTCAGAATGCAAAACTGTTTTAGCTAGAATTTTCTGCAATGACCTCGACCAAAAATTGTATTTGAAGAAGAAGAAAACATTTCGATAGGTATCCGCCGAAGAGTTACTTTTTTATCTTGTTTAGGATTAAACAGTTAAAATTTCTCCCTGCTGGTAATTAAACAGAGTTCTGTTTTGCGTGACCAAAAAAAAAATTCCGTGACGTTTAATTTAACACAATGATGATCTTGTGCTACAATCTTGATCATAACATACCAGCGTGCACTAGATCTATCTTAAATGACTTAAGCCATATATTATAGGCAAGTGCTTCCTTCCACTTTATTAAAATTTATTTGACCTGCATTTATTTTTACTAGGATAAAATGTGCGCTGTAGAGCCCAAGAGTATGCATTTCTAAAGCTCGGAATGCGAGAAAATGTTTTGGTATCAGCCCATTCCACCTCTTCTTACTTTAATCTTGTTGGATTAACATTTTTCGAAGCTCACACAAGGGACGGGCTGGCCCTGGCATTTCTATACCATCAGTCCCATAGCTTGTATATCATATGATGGGCCTCCAATTCTAGGTCTATCTGTCCGCATTGTGTTTAGTTTTATATGTATCGAGAACTGTACACATGCATACAGTGAAAATTATACGAAATATAGACAAGTCTAGGTCTTACGTTGCTTTTTTAATGTCTAAGTATGTCGGCCCTAAAAGGATGAAGCCTGCTAGTATGCTGTGTACTGATTAAGCATATTACTTTTTATCGCAAAAAAAGGTTAAGATTAAATGAGTATTACACTTTTGAGTCTGTAAAAGATTTTTAACACGACGCTCAGAAGGGCCCTTTTATAAGAGAATACTATAAAAACCTTTAACAATTTAGTTGGCCCTACCGGCGTATTTGGGTATCGGCCCTCGGGCAATTTTCACAAACGTATATAGCCAGTCCGCCCCTGCTCAAACACTTGAAAACTATAAAACACGCTCTCTACAAAATAGTAATTCAAAAAAAAAAAAAGACAAAAAGACCAACATTTTATGAACATTCATGGCATATGTTTTCCAAATATACTGGTCATATAGGTCTTTATACAATCAAAATGAGTTTGAGAAACACTGGTCTAGTTCTTTCACAGTGTTTCCTGTCAACGGGAATTTTTTTTGTGAGATTGTATCTATTTATAAACAGAAGGCTTATAAAAAGAGTGAACGAGGGCTTAAGAATTCCTCCAGCTTTTTACACGCTCAAGTGTGTTTGAAAGGGTGAGAGAAACAAAATTAACTCACATCATATTATTTTTATAAATTTTAATACGTAACATTTCTTTTATAAATAGATAAATACATGATTTCCATCTATCAATATACCTTCTCTTGTTTATGCGTCAACGACTCTACGTGGCTATGTGTCTGGTTTAAAATTTAATTTCCTTTTTTTTTTCAGTGTTACCAGATCATCAGGAACACAAAAGAAAACGTTTCAGCGAAGATAATGGCCATAACATAAAAAAAAAAGACTCTACAACAAACAAAATGACTATTAAACGTAAAATTATGTGACTATTAAATATCTAGATCAGCTTACATTTAATATAATTTCGGATATTTCCGACACTTAACCTTTTTTTAAATATAAATCCTATCGCAAAAAGTAGGACTGAAAGTCCGCTAATACAATCCCTCGCCTAAGATTTCATTTTATTTCATAGTTGCAAGTGTTTGTTATTTTTTTAAATATTTTTTTATTGATTATATATTATATATTATATCTCATATATGTACGCCTGGGCATTAGCTGTGGTCAGAACGATGTCGCCCACACAGCAGTTCCCGCCCCAAAAAGAACAGCAAGCGCCGATACAGTTTTGGGTCAGCGAACTAAAAATACCGACACGATACTATCGTAAATATCAATGAATTAGTTTCAGACTCCCTAGAGACTAGTAATTCAACATAGGTCAACTGCCATCTTATGACGCTATTGTGTTAACTCAGCTTTTAAGAATTGATAAATATTGTATTAAACAGAACTTGGTAGGCTCGCATGTAATGGGTCTCAAATAGAAACAAAAGGACATAGCAATCTCATATACTTTAAATAAAGTTCTAACACAATTAACCACTGTGTGTATCGTAAAAAAATAAAAACATAATTACGTCATCACAACGCCTTCATCTTAATAGAATGTTATTTAATGACACGTTTAGAATCATGAGTAGAGACCACCTACCGGGGTGTTCAACAGTGTCGACCGCCTACGTAGCGGTGGTCGCGTTTCTGATATTATAAGTATCCCCGTTTACAAATCAAAGAATTCAAAGATTTGTTTGCAAATGAAAATACCTTAACTTAAATATAACAATATTTTATCTTTATCTCACAAAGGCTGCGGGGCACACATTTGAGACCCAGAGAAAAGCCCTTTCGAACTTGCACAGACTGCCTGTCTGAACGAGATGCTGAAAAATATGCAGGTCTCAACTGGTTCTGCGTAGCCATGTGAAACACTGCACTCCTCCCAAACCTTTGGAATGGAAGACATCGCCATTATTATTGTATCTTTTCACTATACAAGTATTTGTTGACCATGGTTTTCATTAGGCAAATTTAGATTTAGATTGGCTCCAACGGATGATTGAAGATTGCCACCTAGAAGAATAGCAAGTTAAGAATAACAACTATTTTAACCGTATGATAAGTCACACGTACCAAGATCAAGTAAGTAATTTATTTTTCTAAATGATACTTCCAGTTTTTAAGTAACTCTCCACTAGCGAACAGATATTAATCTATACAGACATGCGCAAATATGGCTTTTTGTGCCATCAAATCCATAATGATACTAAACACTACGCGCATCTTTTACTGCAGGTTTAACATTGATAGGCACCCAAATAACCTGACAAAAAGCTCGTAAGTAAAAAGTAACAATCACAACGAGTTCAGTATGCCACCTAAATACCTGATTTAAAAAAGAAAAGAAGGGGCACCTCAAAATACAAATATTGGACAACTGACAAAATACATTTTACACTCCGAGGAAACCCAATATGTAGGCCATGACCTAAATCCAAAGAGAGGTCAGCTTTCTATAAGACTATTACGGCGATATATCTGCGAGCTTCTTGGTTCAATGTTCGGTTAAACATGTACTCTATTTTTACGACGTGTTAAGAAATATTACAGTCTCGGTGTTTTGTAACCCTCATAAAGTTTCACAATGTCATTTATGACACACAGATACGCTATGTTGTCACCAAGATCATATTAATATATTGAAGTTCACTGCTTCCAAGTCATATTGTTTATAAATACCAACGTATCAAATCATTGGGAAACTAGCCAATCAGAGATAAATCCCTCTGTAATAAATAGGCCCACAGCTTGTGTGGGAATCATTCATTCAGTAGACATATAGTGTGACATTCACAACAAGGAGTGCATAATTAACAGATCTGGTGTTTCTATTCACAATATTCAGCTTTCTTAGTTATTCTGTTTAGTGTGCTCCATTTATTTAAAACATGTCATAGACTTTTCTTTTATATCTAGTTGTAATTGAGTTAAATTTAAATATTAATCGAAGGCCTCTATAGTTTTCAAACATCGATAACTTGGATATTTTCTTACTTCCTTACCCTAATATGAAGTGAATAATAACTATTACAAATAACAAATTTTGTAATTTGTGTGTCAGCTAGGATTGATTCTTTTTTAAAGTTAGTATTTACATATAGTAACTATTATTCATATCGCGCTTCGCAATGTTTTGTACGGTTATAGTCTCACTTGAGATTTGCACTTTCCATCTCGGTAGAAATATTGTTTATATAACCAGATTGCAATAATATTATTAAATTTTAAGCAGACATACGTAATTTGAATCTTATATTAAACTACTTAATAATTATATGACATTACTAATGACCCGTTTTCATTGCAATCAGTTTCCAATCTTCTTAGCACTGCAGAATATAATGTTCTAAGCACTTCCGATTATACTTCCGGGGCGCCGCTCGGCAGACGATCTGATTACATTGCGACATAATCAGCATTTGTTTTCTATTATTCCTTTCATATTGTGTATTGTGTTTCAGGGAATAAAAGTGTTTCTAGTTTTATGAACTATTTTATTAGTATGCATGTTAAAAACCAGTGTTTCAGTGGATAGCATAAATAATATGATCATCAATGAATCTATGTACGCACAAGCCATCTTGGAAACAATAGGCCGATACATAACAAATTGCCATGAGCCTGTCAACACACAGACAAAGCGAAACAAACGAGGCTGTAGAAGAGGAGTTCGAGTCAAAAGCAGGAAAAGAAGACACAGGGTCTATCTGGACGATCTTGATAGTTGCTGCAGACATTTCTACCGTGAAAACTCGCTAATCTGTCTCACTGAAATTATTCCCGACGCATCAGTAGACTTGGATGCGTTTCTTTGGTACAGATCAGACAGAACAACAGATAGTGGCAAAACAAGAGGAGGAGGACTGGCCATTTATGTTAATAAACAGTACGGTTGTGTCAACAATATCTCAATCGAAACTAAAGTGTGTCCGACTGATATTGAACTACTATGTAACAATCTCAGGCTATTCTACCTGCCGAGAGAGTTTACACAATTTTACGTCATACTTGTGTATATACCACCCACAGCCAACACAGAGAAAGCAACGGTGTGTCTCCTGGTGAAAAGTTCTGATGCTGCCCGACTAGTTATGGGAGATTTCAATCATCTTTCGTTAGCTCAACACTTGCCAACATATACTCAATATGTTAATTGTCCCACAAGGCACGATAAAACCTTGGACATGTGTTATAGCAACATAAAAATTGTCTACACATCTCGATCGCTATTTCCCCTCGGAGAGTCGGACCACACAATGATCCATCTTACACCCACGTACAAACCTGGTTTTAAAAACAACAAAACCTGAAGTACAGTCCATCCAGTCATGGTCTGGCGGCGCAAAGTTTTCCGGAGCAAACAGATTGGGACATGTTTGTAAACAGCTGCCCAGACAGATGAACTTACCACAACTGTTAATTCGTACATCTAGTTATGTAAAAACATGATTGTACCAAAGAAGAAAATTAAAACATTCAGTTATAATAGACCTTGGTTAATCAACATTAAAAATTAACATTCTGTCATCATCGAAAAGTACATAGATGTCTATTTATAAAGCGCTGGTTATGAGTGTGTATGTTTTATCGTGTGTGAATGTTGTTCTATGTGCATCTAAAGTGTGCATCTATATTGTTATTGTACAGTAGTTACGCTGTGGTAGTCAAACTGAATTTCCATTTGATTGGATCAATAAAAATTATCTTATTATATCTTATCTTATTATTATTATTATACAGAATTATTTATGAGTAGATCTTGTTAGTTCATTAAAATACCTTTTCTATTTTAGTCATTAATAAATTTTTAAAAATTAATGTCCGTATATTGACACACGTACTACACAGATGACTCCTACATTAATTCTACAAATGAGCAAGCATACCTTAAGCGGACAAGAGATCCAAGAACTATAGTTTAGGCATTTGTAGAATCATTTTTTCATCCATTCTTTTATTTCGTTATTTTAAGAATGGCCCAAAAAAATTTAATAAATACAAAAACGAACATTCATGTAGTCAAAATGCAATCCATTCTTATAAGTAAAAACGGAAATTTCCGATTTCTCTTGAACTTGCTTTCTAAGAAAAAAAAAAAGGAAATTGACAGTCTAACGCCTTTCAAAGATGTTCGTCACCAATCAATTTTTTAAATTTCTTTTTGTGCAAAAGCTTTATCAACTCACTATGTCTGTCTGTCTGTCTTTCTGGTAAAATGTTTGTATACCCATTCTCGGGTCAAGTTGAAACTTTGCACAATTATTCATTGGCGTAGACTGGCGTAATACGTGAAAAGATTTTTTAAAAAAATTAGTCTATTAAATAATGGTAAATGATTATTTTGTCTGATACCAACAAGGGAAATAAATCCTTCGGTATTCACAGATATGGCTAAATGGGAGCTCGAAAAACTAGAATATTGTCTTCTGTGGGTACGACATTCAAAAAGAGGAATATTTAATAATTTTGTTTTAAAAGGAATTATTTCTTTGTTTTTTAAATTTCATTTATTTTGATATCTAGCTACAGACATGCATTAACTTGAAAAAATCTCAAGTAAAAAGAAGTGGAAATCAGAAGAAGAAGCACAGGTGCAAGAAAGACATTGTACAGTCTAAAAAAATTTTAAGATGAGAAGAAAAAATATTTTCTACCTACAGCCTACCAATGGACAACGAACCAAAAAATCAAAGTAAGATGTCATAAAAGAATTTTGGTTAGATTTTTAGTTTGAATCATATCTTATCAAGTTTTATTGTGACTTTAGTTTTGCCGACATTTGTTTTAAAGAAATCGAAGGTTTAAGGAAATTATAAGAACAAAGTCCAGACCGTTAGAGACTTGAATAAAGTTTAATGCATAAAGGCCACAGTCGAGTCACTGTCCGTAACAGGATGTTCTCACCAAGACAACCTTGTTTTGAATAAAAATAAATAAAAATAAGGCCTTCAGCCTAAGAGGCGGACGATCCCGTTCGTGAATCGAAGTTTGGTTTAAATTTAGCAAAATAGGCACCGATTGGACAGTGTCTTGCCCTGTACCTAGCGATTATCACCTGTTCTTCCCTGTTCAGCCGCCACCACTCGTCCGATTTTGAGGGCCCTTTTAGGTTTAGCCAGACTTCCCTGCCCGTGGTACCGTTTTCCCAGTTTTTACGCCACTTTTCTCTCGCCCACTCTATACCACAAGATATAGGGTCCCTGCTGGCCTTCTAGAACCTGACGGAACATCGCTCGACGTTTCTAGTTTCGTCTCATCACTACATCCCTCGTGACGCTCCTGAGCTCGGTTCACGATACCGATCCTTCCCGAACCGTTATGTTGACACTCGTCTCGGCTGACCGTCGTAACTCGTCACGGTTGACCGCTCGTATAGCACTTGCCTGAGGCGATTTGCGTCGGCTGACTACACACACACCACTACCCCCCATCTGTGCCACCACCAGGTTTATAACAATATTTATATTATTTTTTAGGCTCGCAAGAAAATATCATCAGTGTACAAGGTCATCATTAAGAATCAAGATGAGAACCTGATTTCTGATAGTAAATAAATGAATTAGACAAAAACATAATTGAGTTTCAGTGACATTAGAATCATACAATTTATTATTAGGTCCTTGTGTTATATCATAACATATTATGTATACCTCTAAGACACCATTTTTTTATTATGTATAATTATTTTTATAATGTATTCACTCGTCTATAGTATAGTAAATAAACACTAAAACAATACTATGCGGAGTAGAAATGCTTGATTTTGTGTTTTTCAATGTTAACTAATAACTAATCTGTTGTAAGAAAACAAAAATTATTTTTTTTTTAGTTTTTCTAACGGAGCCAATTCCTGCTAGCGTACACTGCCAGTATCCATCTCACAGAATCTTTACTATATGGAATTTGGAATGTTTCAAAAATTCTTTTTGCAATGACTTAGTTTGACCAATAGAAATTGATATCTATTAGAAAATATATATTTAATGCAGTAATAAAGTTTTGGGGGTTAATTAATTAATTATTAAAATACACAAGCAGCACTTTGCAATTATACCCCCTCCCCATAAAATTAATTTGTTTAACAAAATTAACTAACTTGGGAATTCTATCTTTCCCCAATTTATTGTTTCATATATTTCTTTGCAGCTGTTAGACATTGGTTCCAAAATGTAGACAAGGGAGATGACATTCTGTTATATAGACAAAATGTCTTGCCCAAGTAAAAAGCATGCACATTGTTCTACAATGGAAACTCTGGTTGAAGATACATGTTCTCCTCAGCGTACCAGTGCTCGCTGCTACTCGAGAAACTCTTCTGTTACATCACTAGCAGCATTTCGCAATGAATGGCTTAGACTAAGCACATTTACTGAGTATCCTGTTAGTTCACCTACATCATGTCTTGCTCTCGCTCGCAATGGCTTTTTTTATAAAGGTTCTGGAGCAGACGATGTGGTCACGTGCTACAGTTGCCATGTAAGAATAAGTAATTGGTTAGAGCAAGATGACGTTTTAGAAGTCCATAAGACTGTATCTCCCTCTTGCCCCATGGTGACCGGCACAGAAAGTAATAATATACCAATTAACCCCGGAGATAAACCATTCGATGATTTACTAAGCACTCTAAACAATTTAGTTGTCAACAACGTGCCTAATGAGGCTGGTGAGATCAGTATTTTGAATGCATTCACTTCCGAGCCTCAAGGAGACACAAGGACTACTCAGAGAAATATGTCTTCTGAAGACGATTATGGAAACAATCAGACAGTGGCACAAGACAGTCTATTAAATGCAGGAAGACTTGGTGAAGACATGTTTGTTTCTGCTGGTAAAGAGACACGACAATGCTCGCAAAAGAGATCAAACGATACAGGTAAGATCAAGATTATTGCATCACGTGGACCAGAAACATCATGGACGCACTCGGATGACTTGGCTTCTGAGCCACATACATTTGATGTTCATTCCAGCTTAGATCACATAGATAAAATATCACAAGAAAATGTGAAAGAATCAACAAATAAAGCACACGAATTAATTAATTGTAATGCAAACAGCTCTACTATTACCCAAAGGCCTAGAAGCGCAGCTTTACTATTTGACAGAAACTCCACTGTTAAGCTAGGAACAGATACTACTATAGAGTTGCACGAAACATGCACAAATAACGATGTGGCCGAGCAAGCTGGAAATGGCTTAGATTTCACAAAAATTGAAGTCAGCACAGAGAAACCAATATGCGTTGACTTAGCGAATAGAAGTCACAGAATCAACACATTCAAAGACTGCTCGAAGCTACATCAACGAAAAGTTGAACATTTGGCAGATAGTGGCTTCTATTACACAGGTGAGCACGCTTTCTGCTTTTTTTAACATCTATTTAATTTGGAATTATATTAATATTATTTACATTTTTTAAATTTGCGACTCTAAACAAAATGCGTGTTTCAATTTTAGGAAGTAACAGTACAACAGCAAATGTCCAGTGTTTCGTATGTGGTTGGAAGTTCATTAATTGGGAACACGAAGACGATGTCTGGCTTCAACACGCACTACATTCTCCAACTTGTTGTTTTGTGAAACAAATAAAGGGACAGACTTATGTTGACGTAGTCCAGGAACTTGCCCATACGAAAAAAAAGGTGTGTGCATTAATTCTACATTAGTCTTTTTGGTCAGCTGAATTAGTGGATCCCTTAACATTATATCTTCATACACACCATACACTAACAACAAGTGAGAGTTGTTTCATGCTTCTCTCTCTTACACTTTTGTTTAGCCCACCAACAAAACAGTCTATGTCATTAATCTGTTCTCGTGAAGATTACTTATCGCCTCTAGCTGGGTTTCTTCTTTAACTGGTTCAATACTCTTTCTTAATAACAACCAACTTTTTGATGCAAGAACAAAATAATAATAATTATGGTTCAAAACAAAGTTTAGGTTTGTGAAAACCGGAATTAAAACAAATAGAAAGAAAAGGTTTGCATATTTCTCAAACACTGTGAGTACAATGCTAGAGCTAGATAAGTGGAATCATTTCTGATTTGATCTATTTAATCTTATATAGTGTGTACTTACTTAGACTTTGATCCTGCCACGCCGTTCGACACATTGGGCAGCAAGCTGCCTTCACTAAGATCTGTCACTGGCGATGTCTGAAGCCTCTTCCCTCCTTGTGTTCACTGCTCTGAGGTCCTCAATGAAAGTTTGGTTATACGAGGACGACACTGTTTGCGCTTTCCTCGTAATGGCCTCCATGTCATCGTAACTCTTATTATGCGTAGTTCATTTTCACGAGGAAGAATGTCCCGCAAACCTCATGCATTGCTCTGTCACAACCTCACTAAATGGTCGACTCCCTGTTCGGCATAGGATCTCCTTGTTTGTACATCGTGGTTCAATAACGACCACTATTGTCTTCCAGTTGGCTGAAAGCTTTGGATTTGGGTTTTGTGCCTCCTCATGTGGCTGATGAGACCTATGTGAGCCCGGAAAGTTTGGCTGCACATTGGGCAGGTTATTCCAGCTGGAGCTTGCTGCCTTGCTTTTCTTCTTTGACTCTTTTCTTGTGTTCCACTGTCCTCTAAATAATACATTACCTCATGAGTTGTAATAAAAGCATTATATGTCTTTTGAATAATCTTATAATATTAAGTCTGATATACTATTTTTATTATTTTCAGCTTAGTTTAGCTTTAGTAAATTATTAAATCTTCTTTATTATCATCTTCCTCAGCCAACCTCTGCTATGGAAACTGGTGCTACGGGAGGGCGTGTTTCTCCTTTAGACCTAAGTAAGAGACCTAACTAAATATAGACAGATACAATTAAGATATAACGCTAAATACGTGAACCACTTTTACCTAAGTTTATTTTAATACATTAAAAGTACATATTTTGAGAACTCTGAGCACGTGAACAATCATAAAAAATATGTGTTTTATATAAAGTTTTTAAATTATCTTGAATTGAATTAACAATATTTCTGTTTCAAAGGCAACACTTCTAAACGAGACTCAGCCGTGAAGGCTTTAATGATGTACGAATTCCATGAATCAATAAAAGGAATCAACAAATTAGTCAATTAATTAATGGAAATTTATTATTTTGTTTGATATTAACAATGGAAAACTTTTCTTCAGTATTCATAGATACGACTGAATATGTAGGGTTTTGTCTTCTTATATAATTGAACACGTTATTTCTTCCACACCTATTCTCCAATCAAGTTGAAACTTTAAACAATATTTATTGTACCTAAAAAAATATGAATCAATAAAAAACATTAACCAATTAGGTAATTGATTTTTTTTAAATAAATATTTTGTTTGATATCAAATAAGAAAAAAAATTCTACAATATTGAGAAATATAGTTGTAAAGGCGAAGTTCTTTCCTTTAGATAAGGGTTTATTTTATATAGATTTTTATATTTTGCATGTGTTTTGTTCATTTTAGTAAATCTGTATAAATATGAAACTTTAAAAATAATATATAAATATATTGAATTTCAGTTCTTGCTAATAAAGTGCGTATTTAATAAAATAGCTCACCCTGGTCATGTGATCATGTGGTCGGCATTTCTGACTATCATATTGTCATAGATTCGAACTGGCCACTATCCCCTACCGTCCATCAGGAGGTTTGGCCTATATCGTAGTAAAAGTTCCCCTTCCAGACCTTGCTATCTTATAGGGCAGATGATGACATTTAATTACAATTAGTAACGTTTACATTTTTGAAGGGATTGACATAAACTTTAAAACAACAATTTGAGTCACGTGATACACAAACTGTTTGATCTAACAGGACATGGAAAGTTTTTAACACCAGATGACATACGACTAAGGTGTCGGGAAAAAGGGAAATCTTCTATGTCTGAGGATAGGCAATTTTTTGACAGTCCTTCAGTTCCAAGGAAATCTGATAACTTGGGTAATGTCATTAAAGGTTTTTTTTTTATTAATTAATTAAACATTTCATCAAAAGTATAATTGTTTTTATGTACTATGAAACAAAAAAAATGTAATGCCTTGGCAAGTCTTTATAAATTAAAATATATATATATTTATATAATTTTTATCAGTGGTGTCACTTGAGGGGGCGAGAGATGTGGTCCGCACCGGGAAACACCCTTTTGAGGTAACACCCAAGTTGGAAAAATTATTTCTCGACAAGAAGACACATCGGAAAAGATAATAATAATCAAATCTCTAGATAGATGCTCAAATATGACTAGACACATCTAGATGGTAGTTTAAGTGTAAATGACACAGCACAATATAATACCATTTCTGTCTCAAAGTATAACAAAAGAAACGTGGTCAAAAAGTGATGTTAAGTCTGTTCCTAATTTTAATTAAATACCATTGTAAAATTTGCAATAACATTTGATGCCATAAACAGTGTGATTTTATAATAGCATTGACATTTATTTACATTTGAGTAACAATCAATAAAAGTAGGTAATCAGCTCACTGTATTGGTCCATTAAAAAGAACTAACTAGCATTAGTGTTTATTTGAACATATTGAAAAAAAGTTGGTTTGGGGGGTGGGGACACCCTGAGCTAACCGCACCAGGTGACATCGACAAGAAAGACGCCACTGGTTTTTATTGTTAAACTTATTCACGTATCTTTATAGTATAGACTTTTAATAAGGAATACGTAACTCTTATAGTTTGAATTAGTGCTATTCGAAAAAGGTACGAAATCTAATCAATGTGTACATGAATATTAACTAGTCATTAGACTATTTCCAATTAATTCAAAGTAAAGTTCTTTTGTTTTAATGTCTATTCAGTAGTCTTATAACACATAATTACATTAAATGTGTTTCACACAAACTCAGACGGTCTCCAACGTGTTCCCGTCACGGTCTAAAACACGAAATTTCTAATTTACGTTACGTATCTCAAATACCCGTTAGAGTTGGGTAGACTCACGGGTGCCCGAAGTTCATAATCAACGTCTTCGAAAATTGGAGACCCCCTCGGTTCGAATAGCTGGCGCTTTACCTTTCAGTCAGCACACCTGATGTTTGGCATTATGTTATTGTGTGTAGAGTTGGGTAGACTCACGGGTGCCCGAAGTTCATAATCAACGTCTTCGAAAATTGGAGACCCCCTCGGTTCGAATAGCTGGCGTTTTACCTTTCAGTCAGCTCACCTGATGTTTGGCATTATGTTATTGTGTGTAGAGTTGGGTAGACTCACGGGTGCCCGAAGTTCATAATCAACGTCTTCGAAAATTGGAGACCCCCCTCGGTTCGAATAGCTGGCGCTTTACCTTTCAGTCAGCACACCTGATGTTTGGCATTATGTTATTGTGTGTAGAGTTGGGTAGACTCACGGGAGCCCGAAGTTCATAATCAACGTCTTCGAAAATTGGAGACCCCCTCGGTTCGAATAGCTGGCGTTTTACCTTTCAGTCAGCACACCTGATGTTTGGCATTATGTTATTGTGTGTAGAGTTGGGTAGACTCACGGGAGCCCGAAGTTCA
Source organism: Biomphalaria glabrata (assembly GCF_947242115.1). Classification (NCBI taxonomy): domain Eukaryota; kingdom Metazoa; phylum Mollusca; class Gastropoda; family Planorbidae; genus Biomphalaria; species Biomphalaria glabrata. The sequence continues at coordinate 5,692,005 of NC_074714.1, read as the reverse complement.
TAATCAACGTCTTCGAAAATTGGAGACCCCCTCGGTTTGAATGGCTGGCGTTTTACCTTTCAGTCAGCACACCTGATGTTTGGCATTATGTTATTGTGTACTCCACAGACGTCGAACGATTGAGGGAGGAAAATAAGAATTTACGAATGAGGACGAGCTGCAAGGTATGTACAGACAAGGAAGTTGAGTTTGTCTTTCTGCCCTGTGGTCACTTCATCGCTTGCTCACAATGCGTCAATGCTTCAGCTGAGTGCAAGATTTGCAAAACAGCAATTATCGGAATATTACGTGCTTATATCAAATAACAAAAACATGTATCGATTCGTCATAGATGTGGTCAGAGGCAAGGGAAATAGAATGTTTCCTTTCACCCATAAACCTCTAAATTTTTATTAGTGCTTTAAATATTTTTTTTCTATTAAATATCAATTTCTATTGGTCAAACTAAGATATTAATTACTAAGATTTTTTGTTAATTCCACATTGTAAAGATTCTATGAGATGTACACAGTCAAAAAGTGGCCCCGTAAAGAAAATCTTTTTTTTTCTTTATCGGTATCGAAATTGGAAATATTTGGATTTCAATACTTTAAAATATCGGTATCGAAATTGGTAATATTTGGATTTCAAAACTTTAAAATATCGGTATCGAAATTGGTAATATTTGGATTTCAAAACTTTAAAATATCGGTATCGTAATTGGAAATATTTGGATTTTAAAATTTTAAAATATCGGTATAGAAATTGGAAATATTTGGATTTTAAAATTTTAAAATCTCAAAGCACTGCGATTCACATTCGCTTTTCCAAATTTTGCGTCATAAAAAAAAGAAAAAAGCTATGTATTTATTTATGAAGATATTCCTATACAACGCAGAATTTATTTTTGAAGCTTTATCTCTATTTCTCTCTTTCTCTCTCTCTGTTTCTATCTCTCTTTCTCTCTCTCTCTCTCTCACTCACTCTCTCTTAGCGTACAATATACAATTTCTATACAATTTTCCAGGATATAGCCAGTTGGTTGGAAAAAAAAAGATAATTTTTATGTAGGGCCTACTTGTATTATGACAAATTATTGGAAATTTATGTTTACGGAACTATATTATTTTGTATTCATTTAATAATATGGAATCAGGTAGAAGCGTTGAATTTAGCAACCTTTCATCTCTCTTGCCTGTCCGTTGACTTTCGTCCTAGGTGTGTTGTGACAGTTCGCATGACCTAATCCCTCCACTTTTCACGGTCAGTAACTGTAAGCTGTTCCTTCAATCGTTTCATCTTTACCGTAGCATTGTCTTGGTGGAACCTTTCTCCTCTCAAAGACCAATTTTTCATTGTGGAATATAAACAAAAACCCACTCTATGTGTCAGGTTTGTGTTATCGACTGACTTAGTTCTTCTTAGGTTCTTCATATAAATCCACTGAATTAGTCAATAATAAAGCTTTTCGTGGAGTCCGGAGATTGAGGAGTAGACTGTTACAATTGAATAGGGTAGAGTTTGTCTTAATAACTTCAAAACTTCAAGTTGATGACCCACAGTTCATTGCGTGCCTTAAATTTAGTTAAAGTTAGGTGACAAAATAATTCTAGTTTACCAAAAAAATCCTTCAAGTAGAGATCACAAAAACATTTAACACACTATCAGACCACAATATAGGAGGCGCGGTGGCTGACGGTTTAGGCACTTTATTTCCGATCATGGGGCTCTGGGTTCGAATTGGAAATTTCAGGATTTTAGGACGCCCATGAGTCCACTCAACTCTAATAGGTACCTGGATATAGTTGGGGAAAAGTAAAGGCAGTTTGTCGTTGTTCTGGACACATGGCACCCTGCTCGTTGATCGTTCGCCAAAGAAACAGATGACCTTAACATTATCTGACCTATAGATCGCAAGGTCTGAAAGGGTAACTATACTTTACTCTTTTTTTTTACAGTATATCATGTGACTACGCAGCCGCAGTTGTAATCTACATATTTAATCACTTCCAGCAACCGAGTTTGTTTTATTATTACGATAAATTACAGCTCAGTCAAAACAAACACATTTACTAGCAGAACACTCAATTAGTTGAAGTGTTCAGATGTAAGAGACATGAGTGTTTTGTATCCTACAAATAGAATGTTCTACACAAATAGAACTTTCTATACAAATAGAACTTTCTACCCAAATAGAACTTTCTACCCAAATAGAACTTTCTATACAAATAGAACTTTCTATACAAATAGAACTTTCTACACAAATAGAACTTTCTATACAAATGGAGCTTTCTATACAAATGGAACTTTCTATACAAATAGAACTTTCTACCCAAATAGAACTTTCTATACAAATAGAACTTTCTATACAAATAGAACTTTCTACACAAATATAACTTTCTATACAAATAGAACTTTCTATACAAATAGAACTTTCTATACAAATAGAACTTTCTACACAAATTGAACTTTCTATACAAATAGAACTTTCTATACAAATAGAACTTTCTATACAAATAGAACTTTCTATACTCAGAAAGACACAAAGATAAAGGCACATTCCTCTTTCCATATGCTAGGACAAATTTGTACAAATACTCCTTCTTCCCTAGTGCTATTACATAATGGAATGTGTTGCCTGAGCTAGCCAGGAAAACCAGTGACTTGGCAGAATTTAAGTCATTGGTTGACATGCATGACTAAATTCATGATACGTAGGACGTAATCGTCTTCTTTTTTTTTTGAAGTAACGTCTGTATTATATAAGATAAGATAAGATAAGATAATGAGATTGGACTATAGCGCCATGAGCATGTTATAAACATGTGGGAAGCGTGGTCAATAGGCTAAGTGTGCTTGAACTTAGCTTGGCCTGGCTACCTTGAAGGGGGCTCGAGGTTCGACACCCGACTCGGGCAGAGTTGTGTTTACTCAGCGCCTGAAGGCAGGACGGAAAAACCTTCTCCTAGATACCCCCTCCCACCCCCACCCCCCAACTCACTGGTCCACAAATGAGATTGGACCAAAGCACTCTGAGCATGCTATAAGCGTGAAAGTAGCGATATATAAAAGCCATAATTTTTTTATTTTATATAGGCTAATAGCTATAATTTGTTTTATTTTATTTATTTTTACATGCTGCTATTTTTGTATCTGGCTTTCTGTTATTGCTTTCTTAATAAACCAATCTAAAACACATTTTTGTTGTTATTTTGTTTTAAACCACAATGAAACAAAATAAACATAAAAAGATTATTTTATATAATTTTAATATTACATTTCTTAAGGGAGGCGCGGTGGCTGAACGGTAAAGCTTTTTTTTTTTTTTTTTTTTGCGGCCGGCCTTGTGTTGTTTTTAATGTTAAAACCCTGCCAAGCGCACCGCCTTGTAAGCTAGTGCAGACGGTGCGCAGTTATAGACTGGACTGAAAAGGATATCAACATTAGGAAGAAGAGAACGATGTCCGCTCAAGTCTAGAGCCGAAGTGAAAAGAATGTGCTAAACACAGATGTTGTTTTTTGTGTGCTTGTGATGTCCCTGTAAATAAACATAGTTGCCTCCTTGAGTTGCCTCCCTTAAGTTATTACATTATTGTGCCATCATCTGTAAATAGTCTTAATTTTTCTTCTGAACTTATACCATTAGTTAGGCCATTTATGTAAAGTAGAAACTAGTACAAACAGTCGCAGGCCTGAGACAGTTCCTTGCAGTACACCTGAGTTTACTGTTATTGGTGTAAATCAGGAGTCATTTATTATATTTTAAAAAGTAATCTTCTTATTAGGAAACCATACATTCTATTAGTGTATTGGACAGCAACGGCACTAAAAGGCTGCGGGGGTTCAGGTCGCACCAGTTGACACCTTGCAGGAGGGGACACCCAAATGAAAAATTACACTTTTGCAATTATGGATGTAGTATTTCTACATTTTCGCTGCCAAGAATTTTGGTCGAAATCTCACATAAACCTTCACATCTTTCCATAAAGTCGTGTATCAATCAAAGAATGTAGATAATTAGCTATGGTTCAACAAAGATAATAAAGTAACGTTAGTTTTATTGGGAATTTTATTTTGTGTGAAAAATCCAAGGAGAGTTGATGGGGTTAGGTGTCGACAGCCTGAGTTTACCTCACCGGGTCACACCGACCCTAGTGTAGCCATTGATAAAGTAACAATAATGCTAACATATTTTAAACTCTAGTTTCGTTCGAGAAGTAACAGACATTGTAGTCCCTTTATCAGTATCCACTGAGGAATTTTCTGATGACGTGCCAGGTCTGCAGCAGTACCGCCCTCTGACAGGCAAAGAAAATCTTAGGAATCTTGAAGGTATCTTTGAGATCAGTTGTCATTATCCCCATGGTTGATATAACAATGTGGTATATTGTTAATTTAGGTAACTTTCATAAACGCTTAATGTCCAATCTTAGGTTCCAATATTTTCTTTGTTTTTCCATTTCAGTTTTTCATATATAATGAGACAGTGGTAAAGCGATATCAATAATGTTAGCGTTTGTTGTTTTGTTCTTTGTTTTTATAAGTAGACATCAGATCAGGGCTTTTAAAATCTACTATTTTGTCACTCTAAATAGTCCTATCCCAGTACAATAAGTGATCAGTATACTCCAGAACCTCTTGTTGCGAGTATCTGTAATATTGAAGAGCATCCTTACTGATCGAATTATATGTCAAAGCCAAGTGTTGGTGTATTCATTTTGCAACTTGGTTATGGCGACCTAGGTAGGCAGATTTTAATAGGGCTGAACATCCTGCAATTGTGTGTTCGATTCAACCCACATGTCCGCATTTTCGGCATTAGTCGACATTGACTTTTAGGACGTAGTTTTTTGGGCCTAATTACTCTGTCCTGTATTGCTGTAACAAAGACTTCTGTTTCTATAGACTTATCACTAAACTCGAATCTGTCTTTTTATGTTGTCATATTAAGAGCGAAGTAATAGATCTTACAAAAAGGTATCAGCTTCGTAAAAGTGAACTTGGCCTTTTTTTAAATCTTTTATTGTGCTGCTTGTTATAAGACAAGTATAAGAAAAAGAGAAACACATTGAAGATTTGAGAATATGGCATTTAATAAAGTAATATTACACACAAACAACACACTGGAATATTTGGGTTATGTTATTGATCTGAGAAATTAAATATTTGTTTAGTGCAAATAGACATTTATCAACTAATCCACACAGAGAGGAGGAACCTAGTCTTGGAATCAATTTCTAATACAAGGTGCCTAGGTATTAACTCATTACAGCTGAAGATATTCTAAACAGAAATACAGAGGTATTTGAGCCCTACGATGACCTGTTGACTGACCACTGTCACAAAAAGGAAAACTAAAACTTTATAAGCTTATCTGAAGATTTTTAAGGGGCTTGAAAAAGCCTTCCTGCAAGGAATTGTACCAGGAGAAATAAGATTAGATAGAGTTAAATATTGGAAGAAAACATGAAACAATGGACGGACCATTCGATTAAAGAGATTCTAGTTATGGATAAAGACTGAGAGTACTGGAAGGAGAGGGATGCCCCAGCCGTCCAACGGATTATGACATGAATAAAGATGAATGCTGGATATACATATGTACTAGCTGGTTAACACAACAGGTAATATAAGGCAAACATATTAAAAAGTATTGATTTCATCTCTATTATACATTTCTATAATCACAGAGTAAAAAAAAATATATTGTGTAATATAAATATACGATAAAATATTGAATAACAATTATATAAAAGATCACAGACGAAAATAATGAAATTACTCTAGTTAATAATATAAGAAAATTGTACTCTTAAAAACCACACCTGATTAGAAGTAAAAGTGTAACTGATTGCAGAGCTAAACCGAGAGAAGAGCTTTTCTGGACTTTGTTTTTAACGTTTTAGCACTTATATAATTAGCCTAAAGCATCTTTTGTTGTTAATTTTATTGCAGCGATTTAATATTTTTTAGACATTTGACAGATATGATGGTGAAAGAAAGACCTTAATGATTAATGTTTAAATGCAGAACTTTTCAAGCCCATTGCACATTTTGAACCAATCGATATAACATTGGCAGCTGAGACAACAATTGCGACTAGAATGGTGCAAAATAATGTCCATTTACCCTATAATATACATTAGATATACTAGAGAACAACGTAAAATGTATTTCTAAAGTAAAATAGCGTAAAATATTCATTTTTTGAAAGACCATAGAAGAGATGCTATTTAGCAGAACTACAATGAAAATCAAAATAAGTACAAGCCTCAGCAGCCGCCAGGCGCAATTTCCTCTTCGAGGAATGAGGCTTCACTAGACAGACTTTTGGAAGTACTTGTACATTTTCCCTTTCAGACCTAGCGATCCTTTGGGCAGATGATGTTACCAGTTTATGTGGACAAGTTTAACAAGGGTGTCGTGTGACCAGCACAACGACCTATCGCCTTTACATTTTCCCAACATTAGGGTTAGAGTTGACTCAGAGGCACCCTAATGATCCTCAAAATAAAAATTGTAGTCTTCACCAGGAATCTGTAACCTCTCGATGCGGTTGTAGAGCGCTTCAACACTCAGCCACCGTGCCCCCGATATAATTCTCACTTTAAAAAAAAAAGAGAGATCACGTGAGCAGCCCTTGTCAGCACTCTTCAACAATTGAACGATTACCAATAACTATTTATTTCTTTTCGATATTCATGTTTAATATGATGCTAAATTAACAAGCAATCGCTATGGAATATTTTGCTAATCAAGCCAGACACAATTTGTCATCCTCACAAAGGTTGTTACATGTTTTTCTATAATTTGATACATAGTCCAACACTGTCTTGAATTCTTTGTGGTTTTGTTTCACTCTGGACTAAATCTGTACTTAGATTATTTGATGCAATAGCTAGCCTAAAAAAGCTCGAACGGTTCCCTTGACAGGCTTCCTGCAGACTGCGCAGTCTTTCAGAGCTCCTGCACATTCAGCACATGAGACCAGGTGACCACAGGGCAGAAACACCACCTCCACATCTTTGTCCATGCAGATCTTACACATCGTCTGCTGGCGTAGTTCGTTGTTTCTCTCTTTTATTTTGCGAATGGATTCTGATAATAATATAACAAAATATAATAAATTCAATTTTCCTTTGATTCCAATAAAGATTATATTATCTTATCTTGTAATGTCATTTACAAAAGCGTACATCTAAATAAACAGATACCTATGAATAATGGAAATATATTTTTTTCCTCAGTATATAAAATTCCAATCAAATTAATTGTAATATATTTTTGTTTGTTAGTTTTTTTTTAATATCTTTCTTAATGTGCCACTGTTCAATCATCTGTCTTTTTTTTTAATAATGAAGTAATCTGTAAATGTGTACTTTAAAATATATTTAAAGCATATATTTAAACTACTGTTATATTATTAAGCCTATGCTTATTATTTACCCAGATCTTGTTCTGTGGTGGATTTACGCATTGCTCTCAACTGTCGGTTGCTTAAATGTGGATTTGTTTCGGATTCCTCAGTCAACTTTTTTAGTAGCACATCGGCAGACATGATAACATTCTCTGAAAAAAAAAAAGATATTTAATTATTTTTGTGATAAGAAAATATGTCTCCAAAGTGACAAAACCTATCTATCAATTTTTATAGTATAATATTTAGGAAGGGCATTTTTCAATAAAAATAATATTAATCATAATAATCTTTAATATCCATAAAGAAATTTTTCTTACAATTTGTGAATTACACCAAACAAAACATTATAATTAAATAAAACCAAAATTTACATTCACACCAGACTCATAATTAACATGGGAAAAGTTTATATCAGATAGTTTCTATTTAATGATTTGATTGCCAGGGGGAACAAAAGAGTGCTTGTCTTTGCTAAATAAAAACATATTCTCTCTGTTAGAAGAAACAAAATTTACCTTGTGACTTTAAATGATTTGCAACTTCCAAAACTTGTGTCTCCTTATATCCAAACTCAATCATAGCTCTCACAGCAGCGTCTCGTTTTAATGGTTGGCTTTTACTGTCTAGAAGGAAAATAAATACTTTCAATATTGTTCTGTTATAATTCTAATAGCTTAGTCATTCCCAGTTTTATATTAGTTAGCAATGTATGTGTTGTGGTCAAAGCCCTGAGTGTGTCCAAGACGTGTGGGCAATGTCCGATGTACTGGAAGTTATCAGTGTTAATGTTACTTTGACCGATCACTTCGCAAAGTATCCGATGTATTGATGCAATACTACCAGGCCAAAGGCGCAGAGAAGGCCCTTCCCTCCAACCTGCGTATTCTTTTTTGTAGCATTCTCACAGCGGTTTTATTGCTTTGTTGTTGTAAAGTTTTCTGTACGCGTGCGTTTTAGTTAGAAAGTACGTGTTATGTACTGGGTGTGTATCTGTTTCTATGGTGACGGTGGGAAGAGCTTAACTATTGTTTGTGAATGGTTCAAGATAGGTGGCACTGTCTTCGTTTGGTCTTAAGAGAGAGTACTCCAGAACGTGAGACTTAAAGGGTTGTGTTATTGTAGTGAGTTTGATTTTTGTAAAAAAAAAAGTCTAGTACATTTATTTTATCTCATATCAACTTGATTTGGTCTATATTATAATAAACGCTATATTTACTATTGTCGACAAAGAAGTTACTTTTTTTTGTTTAGTTGAGATATAATACGCCTACAGAGGTTTAGTTTTGTATACCAGCATTTTGGTGGATAAAAGTCAATGACCATCAATAACAGGAAGTATACTAAAAAAAAGTCACATTAATGGCTGTTTAATAAAGTTGACATGATTAAAGTAACAAATACTAAATAACAAAATTCGTGTACTAGTTCTTTTCAAATTAAAAAATGCCCTCGACTTCACAGTAACTGACCGGCGGCCAAGGCTACTCTTAACGTATTTACACTATCATGACCTTAACAGATTGACGCAAATATAAAAATAACAAACTCTCTGAGCAATACAAAATCTCATAAAAGTGCATCTTGTTGTATCAAGTATTGGTAGAAGGTAATTATTTTCTAAAATGAAGCCATTTGACAGATTTGATAAATTAATTTTAAAAATCTACTCATAACCATATTCTTCCGATTCTGGTCAATCGTTCTATGCCGTTTTGTGAACTGGCTGGACCATTCGCGAACTGGCCGGCCATTTAGCACATGTCTAATCAACGTGAGGCCATATTAGCCATTTTGCGAATTGGCCGGTCAGTTCGCGGTTTGGCTGATTTTGGGCACCTAAGCCTTACATATAAAAATATAAAGTTAATTAGTGTTTATGAAAACTTACCTAGTTGAAAAGCAGCAGGGGACCCGCCCATTGTCTCAATTACCATTTGAAAAGAAATCTTTAAGTAAAAGAATTGAATATGCAATAAAATAGATAACAAAAAGTTGCATTCATCTTTCTAATTTATAATCAATGGAAACCTAATTTCGAACAATGATACAAGTAAAATAGACAAAATAAATTTTAAAAAATTCCTCTTTTAATCAAAGAGGACAAATAATCATTATGTTGCTTAAGTCCTACCTTGTCCTTGGTTTTGTTAAGCTCCTGCACTGCGTCAACGAAATTCTGTCCCATGAGTTGTCTGATGAAAGCACACTTGGGGAACCACCTGGCATGTTCTACCCAGACGTCATCTTCATCTTCCCAGTTTCTTAATCCACCACCACAGAAGAAACACCTGGCACAGTCTCCGTAAGCTTTTTTTTTTTTAAAAAAAAAAAATGGTTTATAATAACTGGCCCCATTGTGTATGGCAAGAAAAAAAAATGTTTACAAAATATAAAGAACACTAAACGCAAGTTAATGTTTAGGACTGTAAATTTGTGTGGTTGTAATTTTAATGGCATATACAGAATGCATTACAAATAGTAGGAATGGAAATAATACCTGCATAATAAAATCCAGCGTCTGCCAGGTCTTCCTTTTGTATAAGATGTGACGTAGGCCAGTTGGAAAATGTTTTTATCCTTTCGTTTTTTATTGCATATTCTGGACGTTTGGGTCTCTCTGTAACAATCCCAAGCTCTGAATAAGTTGGGCCTTTGCCATTTCTGGTATTATTGGTAGCTGGATTTTGAGCCTCAGGCTTCTTGGGGCCTGTAGTAACAGTTTGTGCAGCCACTGTGTCCGCCTGGATGCTGGAGCTGTTACTTGCTGTGTTATGTCCGGACAGCGTGTCCTTCATTGCATTGTTTGTACTTGCTATAGAGCTTCTCTCTGTGTTGTCAGCTAACGAAGATGATTCATTCGTCTCTTGGAGCGTTGGGTAGTCCTCTTCCTTTGAAGACGTTGCATACACAAGATCTGGGCTGGAAGTCTGAGCCGAGGTAGGGGGTAATTGTACAGTGGGAGGCATGGTGATAGATGCATGTTCTAATGTGGCGAATGAGTTGTTTGAAGATATTGCTTCTTTTACAGGTCTCTTGTTGTTGCTTGGGTGTTTTTCTATATTTTCTGACAAACTATTTCCGTTGGCTTTAGCTACACACTCCTGACTAGCAAAAGGGGCGGCATCCATTTCTATAATTGAAGACTTGGCATTAAGTTTATTCATTATAAGATCAAATGACAATGCATTATTCATGTAAATTGGTATATTGTCATTGTTGAGTCCGGTCACCATTGAACAGCTTGGAGACATCGTCTTGTGAACTTCTGACACTACTTCCTGTTCTAGCCAGCTATTTTTAGAAACGCAACAAGTGTAACACGTGACCTTGTCATCTGATCCAGAACCAACGTAAACAAAACCTTCTCGAGCCAAAACTAAAGAAGATTGGGTGGCATTCATTGGGTAGGTGATAAAAGTGCGCAGTCTTAGCATTTCATACTTAAAATAGGCCCACTCGGTTCCATCTAAATGAGCTGGCCGGTTCGGTAGGACTTGTTGACTCACCAAGTAGCACTGGATACTTTCAGTCCTGATACGAAAATGTTTAAGTGAAAGCAAATCTTCCCATAATGATTTAATTTTTGATTGAAGGCCATCTTCATGAAATATTTTTCCTTTTTTCTCAGACATTTCTTCTGTTAATGACGTGAGATTCTTCTGTTTATTGTCATCTTCTGCAATATATAAAAAAGTAGCATTACATTTATTTAAAAAAAGAGGCTTATATTTATTTATTTATAGCTTTTATGTCGCGCTACTTTCATGCTTATAGCATGCTCAGAGCGCTTTGGTCCAATCTCATTTGTTGACCAGTGGGGGGAGGGGGTATCTAGGTGTTGGTTTTCCGTGCTGCCTTTAGACGCTCAGTAAACACAACTCTGCCCGAGTCGGGTGTCGAACCTCGAGCCCCCTTCTAGGTAGCCAAGCCAAGCCAAGTTCAAGTGCACTTGGCCTCTCGACCACGCTTCCCAAGTGTATCAATTAGTTTAGATCAGTCATGTAATTAAATTTGTAATCTAGACTAACAATAATAAATCTGTTTGATTAGAAATAATTATTTTACCATTTGTTTTTTTTTTGTGCAACACAATTTCATGCATTGAGCTTTCTCAAGAGGCTCTGATCCTATCACTTGTCTGGACCAGTTGGAAATGGATGGAGGAGCAAGAGCGGGGTATCTAAGCAATCGCTTTTTAAATGTATTTATAAAAACAAAAAGTGAGGAACGATTTGAAACGAGACAATTCAATATAGAAGGCCACACCACTGACCTGCTACGTAGCAACCTGTGGGCTGTAAAGACCAATAGCTCGTCGCCAAGTCGTACAGGCCTGTAGTCAATTAATTTCTGGTAATAAGTTATTTGGTTTAATACCATTAAGGGAAATTGATCCTTCTGTTTTTCTCAGATATGCTAAATGTGTAGTGTTTTGCCCCCCTATATAATTTTACACGTTATTTCTCCCACGTCCGTTATCGGACCAAGCTGAAACCTTAAAAATTATTTATTGAACTAAACAAAACATGAATCAATTTTTTTTTTTAAATTACCCAATTAGTTTGTCATTAATTATTTTGTTTGATGTTGATCAAGGGAAATAACTTCTACATTACAATGAGATATAGTTGCAAGCGCGGAGTTTTTTTCCCTTAGATAAGCTTTGACTTTTTATAGAGGACTTTTCTGTTTCATTTTTTATAATGACGTTGTGTTTGACAGTTTATCACTTTGTTTAAGGTGTGGTTCCCACCTCTTGAATCTTCTTAAAGATGACTTTTTATTTTTTTTTTTATGTTTAGAGAACTGTGCCTGTAAGTGTCAGTCTATTTAAGATGAGCAAATAGTCTGGTTAAATTACCTTGTCTCATAATAAGTGACTTTCTGAAATCTTTTTCTGGAGGTGAACCCCTGCAAATTAAATAAAGTCGTTTATCAAGCACCGTTTGTCTATTATGTATGTAGCATTACGTAAATATTTGTATTACAGTGAAATTAACTTTTTTTTTTTACTATGCACTTAAACAAAAGTTGTTTTAGTTCAATGACAAATAATTAGAAATATTATTTTGTAATAATGTTTCTTATTGCATAAAACAGATAGTCACAACTAGAACACAAAATTTATAGATAACATTAAAAATAATGATACGGTATAGACTTTAAATAGCAAATAAGTCTAAAAAAAAATAAAAGATTAATAATTTAGTTTGTGTTTTACGCATACTTAAGAGGACCCCCCTCGTAAAGACCGCAATTGGGTCAACTATTTGCTAAGCACTGGAGGTATTATTAACAGACAGTTTTTTTTTCTTCAAAGTCATTTGTTATTTATGTAGATTTAAGTTCTTCATGTTTTAAAATCTTTTGAGATTTTCTGTATTTTTTTTAGAGGCTTATGATGCTATTGGCATCTATCTATTTTCTATTTCAACTTTAAAAATCAAATTAAAAAGTAATTGATTTACAATTAAAAGAAAAAAAAGTCGTGCTTACAATTTATTGTTGCTGTGTCCCCTTGAAAACAAACACCTGTTTTGACCAAGACTATATCTGTTCAAAAAAAATATAACTTGGGTGAGTGCGAATATGTCAACCGAGTTGTAACCCGCTGTCTCGCAACGAGTGCTTTAGATGTACTTCTGTTATAGGTTCTAACAATCACCAGATTTCTTAGTGATGACGTCGTCAAGAATATGAACATTAATATAAACAAATAAGATATATCGTTATGTAGTTCTAAAATTAATGTAACCTTTGTCGGTTACAAGCGGCTCTGATATCAGTTTAAGTAGGTCAACAACATTGACAGGTTAGTTTGACATACACTTGATAGTTACGAGGCGCGGTGTCAGAGCGGCACCGAACTAGACCGGGGGTCCCGAGATCGAAACCTGGTAAAGACTGGAATTTTTTAATTTCGGGCGCCTCTGAGTCCACTCAGCTCTAGTGGGTACCTGACGTTAGTTGGGGGAATATTAAAGTCAGTCGGTTGTTGTGCTGGCCGCATGAAATTAACCGTACGACAAAGAAACAGATGACATTTACATCATCTGCCCTATAGACCAGAAGGTCTGAAAGGGGAACTTGACTTTACACTTGATGGTCATGTGACTTCGATCTACTTAAGTATCTTTTTCAATTTTCAATAAAGATTCGCTATTACATTTTTTTGTATGCTTTACAGTAATAGAGTAGGCGGGGTAATGTATTAAAAGTTTTAAAAAATGTGCGACTGAGATGACATGACACCTGCCTTGTATGTTTTCTTATATACTGTAAATAACTAAAAGTAATCAAAATTACAGGAATGTTTTTGCGACAGTATTTGCTAACACGCCTACATCAGTACGAAGGTTGAGCTTGATTCTGCCTCACCGGATCAGGAATTCTCGGGGCATTCTTTAATAGATCACAACGATTGTCATCTTCATAAAGTCCACTTCTGAATTTAAAATTATATAGATTACTAAAGAACTGTAAAAAAAACATATTTCGCTAAGATATGTTGCTGGAAATGGAAGAAGAAAGCTTAAGACTATTTCAGATATAAAGAGAAATTGCTACAAACACTTGATCGAGAATTATGTAACTGATATTAAAAAGAATAATATTTTAGCTGTTGGTGTAATTTTTGTTGCAGTGTCTTAGTTGCTAATATATGAATCATTCAGTCAGTTTCTGTGACTTTTAGACATTCTGTTTGTATTAAGCGTTGAAGCCCAGACTGAGATTTAAGCATTCTTAAAGCAAAAATCACAAAACATTTTACAAGAGATTTTATACTTTTCTAAAAATGCGCCAACATTATAAAATATATCACATGCTGTAGAGTGTGGACTGGAGAGGTTGTTTTTTGAGAATCTTTCTAAAACAGAAACGTGTCCTTACAATCAAGTAAACCATTAATTTTGAACAATTTGCAACTTCTGTGGATTCATCAAGCTGGATGTTAAATATTGAAAGTGGAGAAGGTATTATTTCCTGAAATACCTGATCAAAAATATCAGCAGACATGTCTACCCTTACAAATTGTCATTCGAGCCTCAAAGGGGGTCGCGATTCACAGGTTGAGAACCCTTGTTATAAGCCCATTATTTAGTCTTTGGTTCTTAAAACGAAGAGATGTACCACGGTCATTGGGCAGTAATCTCTGCATGACTCACCATTGTTTTGAGATGCTCTTACCCAGATTTTCTTTTTCTTTGGAGATGGTTTGCTCTTGAGAAAGTATTTTGATTCAACGTTTTGACTGTTGAGGGAAAATTGCTCTTTAATGTAGCTATTCTGCAATTGAACTTTCTGTCGCTTTTCATTCTCAACACATCCCTTGGTAATTTAGTTCCTTTGCTGGTATGCATCTTTTTGTATCTTTTCAATTTATTTACACCCATTTTTTTTGTTTTGTTTTAGTTAATGGTTGTTTTTCTTTTTATATTCATTGAATCTGAAAATACAAAAAATGTCAATTAATATTTTAAACTCAAAGAAAAAATAAATCTAAATAAAATCATTAAACCTTAATTATGAAGGCTCATCTTAAGTTCCTCAGACACAACGATAAAGGCACATTTCTTTTTCCATACGCTAGAACAAATTCGTAGAAATGCTCCTTTTCTTCTTCCCTAGTGCCATTAGAGAAAGAAATGGGTTGCCTGAATCAGCCAAAAAAAAACTACGACATAGCAGAGTTCAAGTCATTGATTAGCAAGCATGACTAGATTGACATATGGAATGCGTATTAAATAATATATAAAACTCCTTGACTGGCGGCGTAGAATACGCCGCTCTTTTGCAGGGCCGGCCTTAGGCCACTGCAACCTATGCGACCGCAGTAGCCCCGCACTTTCATAGGACCCGCGCTAATTCAAGGTGTATAAATTATTAAATTAAACCATATTATAACTTAAAACAGATTTCCCTCGCCCTCCTGTCGATTTACCAGGAGCTCCTGGAAATCTCCCGAAACTACGAACTATACGAAAAAGTCCTTAAAATATACGGAAATATATAGACAAAAATTTTCATTTCGGGGTGTCATTCAATATGGAAAACGCCAATCCTACGCGCGATATATAAAAAAAGTCATTATGCATTACCCGTAAATGTGTAATCAGGTGAAAAAAGCTTATAGTGCCTCGAACTAATGAAGGATTACTTGTGGTCAACAATTCTCAAAGATAGATTGAAACATTTGGTAATTCTTGCTATTGAGCGTGGTCTATGTAGGAAACAGAATTATTATGATATACTCTATGACTTTGCTACACGCGAGGCTCATAAAGTATTTCTGTACGTAGTAAAGAATGAATAAAATGCAAAGACGAATTTATTTTCTAATACAAACTCTTAAATTTCACTTATTATCCGCTTCCCGACCCAAACTTGGCCCCGCAAAACCCGTTTCGCATAGGGCCCAACAATTGTTAAGCCCGTCCCTGCTATTTAGTGACCTGTATATATACATCGTAGATTACTTTTTCTCTTTCCATGACTTCTTGGTCACTATGGTTAAATCCGGCAATTCAAAATTTTCGTGCAATAAAAGAGCTCCACTCAAATTACCCAATACTTGGCTTTATTTCGAACATTAAGAATGGGGGCTATTTAAAATGTATTTTTGTCTTCTACGCCTTTCTTGTCTATTAGCCTCAAGTGTGTGGCCCGCGGCCTTCGTAAGTACTCTTCTCTACCAGCGGCCAACTGCTGCCACGTACTTCCTTCTATGTCTGTGAGGGCGAAATGGCTTCTATTTCATTAGTCCTTCCAGGAAAAAGGGGGGGGGGTGAAAGTGACACATCTGTTTGTTTTTCTTCCTTGAAACTTGCCAAAAATGTACATAAAAGATAAAAAGATGAGAGAAAGAATATATAATTATGCAGAGATGATTGATTTATTGATTGATTGATTGATTGATTGATTGATAGATAGATAGATAGATAGATAGATAGATGGATGGATGGATGGATAGATAGATAGATAGATAGATAGATAGATAGATAGATAGATAGATAGATAGATAGATAGATAGATAGATAGATAGATAGATAGATAGATAGATAGATTAGATAGATAGATAGACAGACAGATAGATAGATAGATAGATAGATAGATAGATAGATAGATAGATAGATAGATAGATAGATAGATAGATAGATAGATAGATAGATAGATAGATAGATAGAGAAAAAGAGACAAAGAGACAAAGAAAAGAAAGAGAGAAAAAGAGTGAAAAAACAGAAACTCAAAACGTACACTGATAAAAGGTTAAAATAATTATTATTCTTATTATAATTTTAATGTGTACAGCGCTGTTAACAAACATAATTAGTTGGCTTTCCTTTCAGAAACAAAACTTCTTCAAAATAAATTTTTCAGATATTTTTCTTTCTTAGTGTCACCTTTCAAATAATATTTATAATGATAATAATAATAATAGTAATAATAATAATAATAATAATCTTTATTATCTTTTACTAATAATAAGCCTTATACATGAAAACGGAAATCATTTAAATTTCACGTCTGCGTCATTCGGGGAACTCCCGTAAAATGTCATGATTAAATATAAACACCATGTAACAAGAGTTGTACCTAATTTTTTATTTAGTTGAAAAAGGTTATTTATTATTAATAAACTAATTAAAATGTTCAAATCTTCACACATCAATCTGATATTACATACCTTGTTTTAGTTGTTTTTATATTTTTTATCAAAGCTGATGTTAAAAAGGAAAAAAATAACAACACAGATACAAAACAGAAAAGGCTCAGCTAGCCTCGCTATCGTGTCAGGGAAGAATGGCCCATGAAAGTGTCGCCCAGAGATCTACTACCAAACATTTGTATCACGTAATAGCAATGGGTATTTTAAACCAATATTTTTAGCTTAGCTCCACACTTATGACAGATGAGCTTTGGACTGTCACACAAGGGCTGAACAAAGTTCAGTTACTTTTTCTTTTAGGATTTATGTATACCTCTATACTCCTTGATGGTATATCAGTTTAACACTCTAGATATTCGTAAATCATATTAAGCACTAATATATAATACGTTTATGAATGGGCAGCTTATTAACTCTTTCTCTCCGTAATTATTTACCACATTCTGGTGAAATCAACGCTAGTATCATCAGTTAGGAGAGAAAGAGTTAATAATCTTATTTTATTATACGCCTAAGTCAACGACCTTCATCAACAGTGTGAGATAAACCCCTAGAAAACTCGCATGCTGTTATGAAACAATGGTGTCTTTGGGAATGTTAAGATTCTAGTACAGTACAATGCCACTGACAACGTGGATCTTTTAAAGTTTTTATATATCAGTCTTATAAGAGTCGATTTCAGTACAGTTGACGATGAGAATGACATCGCGTAAGTATTTATCCATTTAAGGCAGACTCAATAATTTTTAAATTAACAATTTCCTAAGAGCAATTCTCAGGGTTGAAGAATGGGATCTATTCGAGTTTGTACTCTTATAAGACAAGTTAATCTTTGTTTTCTTGTTTTTATAAATATTATAAAACCCTTTTTTTTTTGGTATATATTAGTATAAAAGTAATGATTTACTATACTAACCTGATTTGTCAAAAAAATATTATAAAACCTTTTTTTTTTTTTTGGTATATATTAGTATGAAAGAAATGATTAACTATACTAACCTGATTTGTCAAAATTGTTCTGTCGTGTGAGATTAAAACCAACTACGTGATTAAAATTACCGTGGCTACACCTAGTTCTATTGGGAAAAAAGCAATAACAAAAAACACTAGATCTAAGTGAAAAAAGCTATAAATGATTTGATGATGGGAAGCGTGGTCGAGAGGCTAAGTGCGCTTGAACTTGGCTTGGCTTGGCTACCTAGAAGGGGGCTCGACACCCGACTCGGGCAGAGTTGTGTTTTCTGAGCGCCTAAAGGCAGCACGGAAAACCAACTCCTAGATACCCCCTAGATACCCCTCCCCTCCACCAATGAGATTGGACCATAGCGCTCTGAGCATGCTATAAGCATGAAAGTAGCGCTATATAAAAGCTATAATAATAATCGACTGTTCTTTAAAAAATCCCTTATCATTAAG
This sequence comes from Biomphalaria glabrata, assembly GCF_947242115.1. NCBI lineage: Eukaryota > Metazoa > Mollusca > Gastropoda > Planorbidae > Biomphalaria > Biomphalaria glabrata. The sequence continues at coordinate 5,673,523 of NC_074714.1, read as the reverse complement.
ATTTGAATACAAATATAAAAAGCATGCAGATTATAAAACAAATTCCTTAAACTGAGCTTCCAGAAGACGCTTTGGCTTTGAGTCTTGGCCTGACAATTTACTAGCACAACTGCACAGCTGAAATTTGCCGAACAGACCAATATCTACGGCTTTATTTCTTGTTTAAAAATTTAGGGAAATTACAGGATTTTATATCGCTATAGAGACTCGACTCTACATTTCGAGTCTTCGCGTGTCCTTGGCAGTTGTGTTTATCAAACACATATTTTGAAAACAGTGTGTTACATACTAAGGAAAGTAACAACCCAGATCTATGTAATAAAACATAAACGCTATCTTGTAATAAAATAAAGAACGTCATTTTTTGATTTAGTCTCTAAAAATAAAATACATATCTTACACCCACTAGTGGTAGTTTTTTTCTGCGAAAAAGGCTTTTTTAATCAAAGGGGAAAACCCGCTATTAGTCTGGTTTGGTCTATCTGTCCGTCCGTTCGTCTGAAAAGTTTAAATTTCGAAACTATTAAATTTTGAATCCAATTTCAGATATTCTGCTGCTTCTAAGTTTTGGTGTGACGTTTCGGTACATATCTTCGGGAAGCGGACCATTTTTTTTTTTAAATTGGATATGCAACCATTTTAAAATACTTCATTTTAAAAACAATTAGCTGTTTAAAACAGGGAGGTGACTATTTCGTATAAATGAATGTCATTTTTATAATCGAGTTGGTCACTTACCTAAATAAAATTATAATATACACGTATTTTGTTAATTGAATATATGCATTTACGCAGGTTAACACCAACATTAAAATAAACAAATGCACACATTACTTTTTTATTTAAATATAATTTATATAATATAATTTATATATGTGTGTGTATGTGTGTGTGTATATATATATATATGTGTGTGTGTGTGTGTGTGTGTATAAAAGCACTGTATATATATATATATATATATATATATATATATATATATATATATATATATATATATATATATATATATATATGTGTGTGTGTGTGTGTGTGTGTGTATATATATATATATATATATATATGTGTGTGTGTGTGTGTGTGTGTATATATATATATATATATATATATATATATATATATATATATATATATATATATATATATATATACAGGGTGCGTCAAAAAAATGCATACACACTTTGAACTGTCATAGACAATTTATTTCCCGTTCTACAATGCTAAATTTCTGGACATGGAAAGCTTAATGTCTAATTGGAAAAAATTAATGTGAGTAATGCTCAAACTGGTGGCCTTCAGCATCAATACATTGCTCAGCACGAGCCAACATTGATTCCGTACATCGTACCAAAGTGTCCACTGAGACTTTAGCTGTCGCACCAGCCTTGGAATGTACACACGAAACTTGCCTTTCCTCAGAATGTGTAGCACACTACTAGCACTTACATCACTCTCACGTGACGCTTGCCTTGACAATTTTAGAGGTGAACGCTTAAACAGTTCCAAGACCGCAGTTGTGGACACATCACTTGTAGCTGTACGAGTTCGCCCTGATCGACCCTTATGCACATCACACACTGTTCCATGAATTTCAAATTTGTCTTGTAGGCGTGTAATTGTTAACCTTGAAGGTGGTTCTGTACTCACGTCTACACTTTCTTCGAACCGCAACTACATTCTCAAACTTCCAATACCACTTAATTATCTGCTTCCGCTCTTCAAAACCCAAACGCACGTCCGTCATGTTGCCGTTACTTCCTTGCCACTCCGGCACTGTGTGTGGTACAGAACCCCTTCACATTAATTTTTTTCCAATTAGACATTAAGCTTTCCATGTGCTGAAATTTAGCATTGTAAAACGGGAAATAAATTGTCTATGACAGTTCAAAGTGTGTATATATTTTTGACGCACTCACATATATATATAATTTTCGGAGGCGCGGTGGCTGAGTGGTAAAGCGCTTGGCTTCCGAACCGGGGACCGGGGTTCGAATACTGGTGAAGACTGGGATTTTTTATTTCGGGATCTTCGGGCGCCTCTGAGTCCACCTAGCTCTAATGGGTACCTGACATTAGTTAGGGAAAAGTAAAGGAGGTTGGTCGTTGTGCTGGCCACATGACACCTTAGTTAACCGTAGGCCACAGAAACAGATGACCTTTACATCATCTGCCCTATAGACCACAAGATCTGAAAGGGGAACTTTACTACTTTTACCATAATTTTCGCTCCATCTGTGCTTTTTTTTCCAACACATCTATTCCAATTAATATTGCATAATTTGTTCATGGCATTAAAGATATATTCACCTGTTGTGTGAGGTAATTAAGGCTGGCAAAATAAACAATTGGCTTGGATTTCTTCTTTTTGTATCTAACAAACACCATAGATTATATATCAACCTACTGTAATTTAGCCCCTCAAATATGTTGTATAACATTATTGAAAATACGAAAAACTTGCATATAAGTAACCCTGCCGGACCAAGTTTGTTTTGTAGCTGATGAAGGCTGGCCCAAACGTCCTTTGTTTAACTTGGTCTGGCAGGGTTACATATATGCATGTTTTTCGTATTTCCTATACAGTCGTTTACCCCTGCAGCAGTAAATCTTTGTTTATTGTATAACATTAAAGGTGGCAATCCTGACCTTTTAAAGCCAAGTGGTTTGATATCTATTGGCTTATTATATTTTCAGCAACACTTGACTTTTGGTGATCAGATACTGTTAAAGAGGATAGGCTAACCCTCTTGTCTCTTTGTCTTCGCGTGTCAATGCACTCGATTCAGTTACAAGTAGGCTAAACGGAATCATTCAAGCGTACACTTAATGGCGAATTTTAATAGAATATTTAAAACGTTTGAATTTTAACAAAGTAAATTTTTTCTATAGTTCTATTGTTACTATTATATAGGACTATCATGCCCTTGAGGGTACTTATTGACCTTCACCGGCGTACAATAAGCCCCGCCTAGCCACGGTTGCTACTCCACTGAATAGATATGTAGGCCTATCATTTTTAACATTTCTTCTTGTGAATATCTTTTTTAAGTAGAAATTAATCTGTTTGCATTAACATATTATGTATTCATTCACATGCCAGGCTAATATACAACATACACATCAACGTATAGAAATTGAAAAAAAAAATATAATTAATACGACAATGGGGATACCCGGCAATTATATGTAATATAAATCATTCAATTTAATTTTTAACGGCAACAAATTCATATCGGGAATTCAAAATCTAAATAGTTTCTTAGGAAAACATTGCACATTGTCCCAGACAAAGTCGGGTCATTTGATATAATAAATTCTCTGGTTAACATATAAGGTAATAATCGAATGTCTTTTTAAAAACAATGTTTTTCTTTCAACGCTTTTGTTTTAATGTATTAGAGTTTTGTTTTTTTTTTAACTTGGGATATATCTAAAATCTATAATTCCTAAAATAATTTAGCTAATCAGACAACTAGTATGCCATATCCGATACACTTTAGTTATTATTAAATGATTAATTAAAGATATTGGAATGACGCAGTAAAGAAACGGTAGATAGCACACTTTTATAAAAGGTGGACTTTTTTTTTCTATGGACGGCGGAAGAATAAAAGAATACGTGCTTTAAAAAAGTAGTACTGGACTGAAGATTGCTAATGACATGTTATGATATCTGTGAGTTTAAAAGCAAGTGATTTTTTTTTTAACTTTTACTTTAGTGATGAGACCCGTATTGTAAGTATTTAGTTCAACTTGAAGACAAAAGCCTTAAGCTAAAACGTTTGAGCGATAGAATGTTAGTGATACAAACAAATAAATTGTAGCATAGTTTAAATGGAGACCAAACCAGATTAATTTTATGAGATATTAGCATTAATGTTCGGCGTCAGCCGTGTTTATTTAAGGGTGGGGAAAACACTCGAAGACTATATATTTTATTTGTGCTTCAAATCTACTGATATTACGCAGGAATGTTATGTACGAGTACCCTATACAAAATCTAGAAAAAAAAAGTTTGAAAATTTAGTTGCTGTTGCAACGGCGGCCATTTTGTTATGTAAACATACGCTTAGGTCTATATAAAAGCTATCTACTTGTACATTTCTTATTATTTTCTTTTGTTCAATGAAAACTAAAAAAGTTATAAAGTAAAAACTATGTCGATGAAGTACATAAAACTTACATTTTTAGCGGCCCCCGAAAGGGGAAAAGACGCTATTAGTTTTGTGCAAAATGTCTGTCCGTCTGTCCGTCCGTCCCGTTTGGATCTCGTAAACTAGAAAAGATATTGAAAATCCGACATCACAATATTTTAGACCATTCAAAGTTCTGGTGCATCGGCTACTTTTTTTTTTCTGAAATCGAAAAATCTAATTTTTAAAATCAGTTATGCAAGCAGTTTTCTTAAGAGAAAAAGCTAATTAGTATGCATTAAAACGAATAGTAATCTTGTAAAGTTTATTTTTGTGAACTTTTTTTTTTATTGCGGAATTTTTTTATTTTTTTTTTTAAGGATTCGAATAAGAGATTGAGCTTTTTCAAAACAATTAGATCAATTATAAGACATCAGTTAGGCCTGGGGAGGCGCGGTGGCTGAGCGGTAAAGCGCTTGGCTTCCGAACCGGGGGTCCCGGGTTCGAATCCTGGTGAAGACTGGGATTTTCAACTTCGGAATCTTTGGGCGCCTCTGAGTCCACTTAACTCTAATGGGTACCTGACATTAGTTGGGGAAAATTAACGGCGGTTGGTCGTTGTGCTGGCTACATGACACCCTCGTTAACCGTAGGCCACAAAAACAGATGAACTTTAGATCATCTGCCCTATAGACCACAAGGTCTGAAAGGGGAACTAGTTAGGCCAGATTCACATCTATTTTTACATTCACTTTCTTCTATCCTTTGATCAGTGGGACCGTTGGGGCACTGCGCAAGATCTGTTAACCTTCTTTCTCCATTCTTATCTCTCATTTGTCTTTGATATAATTTCATTTGGATGTTCTTTCTGAAAATATTGAAGCCTGCCTGGGTGGATCACTTCGGGGGCCGATTTTAAATTTGTGTTTCCACACAAACTGTCTTTGTAATTGTGTTTAATGTATAATTGGAGTGACTTTTTTTTCTTATAAAGGTATTATATGTGTATTGAAATTAAATGCAATATTATTAGATATTAGATAAAAACATTTAATGAGGTATCGTATAGAATAAAACATTCATCCAGCCTTATAGTAAAATAAATTACCATGGACTATATGTGTTCAAAATTAGTGTCTTGCATTGATAAACACTAAACATAAACACTACTAAGAGCTTGAAAGCTTGTATTTTATCTTCATTATTTTTCAAGCTTTACAAAGTATTGTTCTTATCTTTTCAAAGTTACCCAAAGCATTGCTAAATAAAAAAGACCAAGAATTTCTTTCGAAAGCTGAGCTTAGCTGAGCCGAAAGACAACTTTTTCGACACATTGAATTGGTACTTTGCTTCAACTTAGTCATATAGAATTATTTAAACATTCATTGCATTTTGTTTTGCAATCTTTTTTAAAGCTGCAAAAAAGGTTTGAATCTATATGTCACTTATAGTTCAGTCAAATTTGTTTGCCAAATCTGGTGTGGTTCAATAAACGACAAGTTGTCGTTGACGTGGCCATCTAGATACATTCCTCTTATAATTTCAATCAGAATCCTTATGGAAAATAATGTATATTTATATCAGCAGAACATTAAATTAACAATTGAATGATGCAGTCAAAAAGAAATATCAAGCTTTAAAAACAAAGAATTGAATTTAGTCCATTTTGTGCTTCAATTATTTTTTTTTTTTAATTTTGTGTCATTTATCAAAGTGTGTAACAACTTAATGAGTTCTTTATAAATTTATTTATTATAACTAGATTATATTCTCTGGATTTAAATTAAACAGAATTCAGAACTATAGTTAATACTATAGATTATATAGTATATACTCAGTGGCGTAGCTAGGGTGGGGAGAGGAGAGGGGAGAATTTAAAGATCCCCCAGGCTCCAACTAGAAGGGGGGCCCCAAATGACTGTCCGAAATTTGTTTTTTTTTAAATATTAAATAATACGTCATAGTCATGTAATCTTGCTTTTCACGTTATTTAAGTCAGTGATCCTGTTGCATGTATTCCACACAGAGTAGTAGCCCTTTTTCAGTGTGGGGTTACTCTCAATTTCAAGAAGTAACTTCAATAGCGCTGACTAGTGCCGTGTTACTATCAGGAAGTAACTTGGTATATAGGGTAGTTTATTTCATCATCCTTATCATTTAAGAAGAAACCTGATAAGAGCACTGAAAACAAAGGAGACCATGAACGTGTCCAAGAAAAGTATCACTATTCAGATTATTCATACAAAGATACAGCAGTCGAATAAGGTAAAAATATCTCTTGATGAGAGAGGTAGTGCTGAAGAGACTCCAGGTGAATACCTTTTACCATAGTCACAGAAAACATCAGAAGTAAGTGATGATGAGTCAAGTGATGGTCTTCCAAAATCACTTTCTCCAGAAGTGGAAGTAGCTGTAATTAAGTACAAAGACCTCGGAATTATCCAGCCTGGAAATTTATCTGAGGAACTGCAAGCAAAGATTGTTTTAAAGGGTGGCTAATTTTTCTAAAGCAAAGATGAGCGGTATCTATCTTCAGTAGAAATTACCAAATATAATTCACAAAGTTTGACATCATGGTTCACTAAAAAGCTTCCAACAGGAGAAATCTACTACCGATCTTGGCTCCTCTTTTCTCCACAATTGGGATGTCTGAGTGATGTCTGTTTTGTTTTCCACATGTACTGTTTTCTGAGGCATCAGAAAGACATCTAGTGCAGTGAGCAAACCTAGAGTTGGTTTCACCAAATGGAAGAAACCTGAAAGAACATGAAGAAGGATACCACCACAAACAATCTCTTTTGAAGTGGAAGCTAGAAGAAGAAAATCTTAAAGCACAACTATATGAACTGTCACATGTTACATGCGCCGATTTTGACAAATCAGCAGCATTGAAGAGATTCTGAAGCGTGCAGTAGCAGCTATTAAGTACTTAGCAAAAACAAACTCAAGCTTACGTGGTCACGACGAAAAACTGAATTCACCCAATCCTGGGAACTTCCTTGCATCTTTGAAATTTCTTGCAGAATTTGATATAGTTACGAAACACCAAATACATAGAATCGAATAGGGAAGACGCATTATTTGCCACAAGTAATTCAAAATGAGTTCATTAACTTGATGGGCAATAAAGTTAAGGAATCGAAATTCGGGAAAGTCAAGCAAGTTTGTTAGTTTTCTCTGATGCTTGATTCCACCCCAGATGTTTCTCATCAAGAACAGGTATCTCTAGTAGTTCGTTACTTGGATTTCGAAATAAAATAGTCATTCATTGGTTACTTTGAAATTTTGAAACCTTATGGACAATATTATGAAGAACTCTGGAAACTCTTAAAGACATTGGACTGAACTTTGATATGTGCAGAGGTCAGACCTATGATAATGCAGCCACAATGAGTGTTCTACTGTCTGGCTTGCAGAAACGTCTCTTAGACATAAATCCAAAGGCAACAATTCTGAACTGTGAGAATCACTCTCTGAACCGTGCAGCTCTTTATTCTGCCGAGATAGATCCAGGATTTGTCACCTTTTTTGGAACTGCACATGAATTGTTCATCCTTTTTTCCAATTCACCCCAGAGATGGGCCAAACTGAAAGAAGCTGGAGCCAGGAGTTTAAAAAAGCAGTGTTATACAAGGTGCTCCACAAAAGAATAAGTTACGTCGGCAGTTTCCTTGCATCTAGGACAAAATCATCAAGCTATTTTAGAAACTTTCCGAATCAACAACTGAAAGAATGGACACTAGAAGCGGTGCACAGAATCTTCTTCATGCAGTGGAAAGTTATGATTGTTTTGCTTATCTAGACCTCTGGTCAAATCTCCTGCGCCCGATTAATATAGTTCAGAAGAAACTACAAACGTGTGACTGCACATACGGGAAGCTGGTAAAGAAATAAAAACCCTTTCATGCTTTCTGCCAAAATAATGAGAAACGGACGAAACTGATCAGCCAATCCATAGACAAAGCAAAAGAAGGCAGTGAATGCTATGGATTTCCGGTAATCAAAACAACCAGAAGAAAGAAAAGACTTGATGGGGAGTTGAGTTTTGATTTAGGACTGCAATTTAAACATGTTGCGACAAAAAAGCGGAATAGACTTCATATGGAGGTGAAGGACAGATTCCAAAGGATAGAAAGCCATGTGGACACCTTTGAGTTTCTTCTTGAACCAAGACACCTCTTGGAGTCTATGGATGATGACACACTGATGAAAAACTGTATTTTTTTTTGTTGGATAAAATACAGGCCGATCGCTTGTTCAGTGATATCATTGATGCACGAGTACTTTTCATCAACAAACCAGTGCCACAATCACCAATTGACTTATTGAAGAAGCTGGCTTCAAATGGTAATGATGTTTGGCCTCATGATTTAAGCTCGTCCTTTTTTCTGTAAGGTCATACTATAAAAAAGAACATCCAATGAAAAAAAATTATTTAAGTTTCAAGATTCTTCCTTCCTATAAATATCTATATCTAAATGCGTTTCTTCACTATAAAAGAATTGCAAAGACCTATATATATCTTCTGTTTAAAGACAAAAATAATACGATTGGTTCATGAGATTTTTTTTTCTTATACGATTGGTTGTCAATGGACGCTCTACCACAGCTGAAATGAACACAATAACTTTGCTTAAGTTAATTCCTTTAAATTTTTAGATCAAATAATTCCTTAGATCTAATAATTTTTTTAAAAGGAATCGTGTAGACTTCGTAAAGAATGAGGCCAAAAACCGCGGGGTCCCTTTAATAATTGTTTATGAAAATCAAGTAAACAAAATGAGTATTTTGGTCCTTTTCAAACTTTTATTATGACAAGGTGACCATTATTAATTGCATTTTTTACATAATAAATTATATTTTCCAATGTTATCATTAATTAGAAAGCGTTTAAAACATGTCTGAAACATGTGAAAACTGATAATGGATTTTTCTCCAAACCATTCTTATGGAAGTTTGTCCCAGGAGTAGAGTCTAAGACTCTTGGAAATGAATTTAAAATTAGAATTCTAATACCGAGCTGCTTACTTCGGATTGTGGAATATTATTCTTCAGAGTGTATCTAACTTCCCCTTATTATGCAACTCTATATGCTGTAAATGTAGCTTCAGAAACAGGTTAGGATACAGCATCAACTACATTAGGGATCACAAGATCTCAAAGTAAAAACTAATATTTGCTGATATTTTTTTAAAATATTACACTAGCTGACTTAAGATCGCGAGCTCTTAATTTTTTCCTTCAGGGTTTTCTCCTGATGCCTTTCCATATGGTAGGATATGTATGGATTCAGAGTTGTAACTTATTCTCCTAGTTAGGTTGCCAGCCTAGGCTAACGAGCTGCTGGAAGTGTACGTACTCAGACAGAAGACAGTGCTGAAAAATCAAGAATTTTAAACCAAAAACTTTATAAGAAATGCAAAATATGGCGAGCTAGTCCAATAAGCCTACTTGCAATACCGATACTTTCCCTAGACTAGTTTTAAACAAAAGCGAAACTTGATTTAGACTAAAATATTTTGACAACATCGTACACGTTACATGAATATCAGAATGTTATTACTAGTTGGAATATTACAAATACCAAAAAAGAATGTTTCATTTCATTTTTAATGTTGTTTTTACCGAAGGATGCATCAGTACGGGCGAATTCAATTTTGATAACATTAAAATTTAATTGAAAGCTAAAAGATAAATATTTAATTACAGCATATTAAATCTTTTGCAGAGAGAGTGAAGAAGAATACGAGGAATTTTCTTCCCTAATTTTGCATGGCATTGCCAGACAGATTCAATGTAACCCAGACTTCTCTGGCAGATTTAATTCAAGTGAGAATTACTGGCAATTGAATGTTGATTTACAAAAAAAAACATATTCATAAGTTAAAAATAATTTCCTATAAGGCAGTCATGAAAATAAATCTAGCGACCCTATCAAAAGGCATAGCGTGGACACAATTTACAAATGAAAAATTTCGACTACAAACATTCAACAATTACCCAATTAGTGCTGCCCAATCTGCTTCAGTTTTGGCTTGGGAAGGTTTTGTTTATGTTGGTTCTGGATTAGATGACAAGGTCACGTGTTACAAGTGTTTTGTTTCTAAAAATAATTGGCTGAAAAAGGAAGCTGTGTCAGAAGTTCACAAGAAGATATCTCCAAGCTGTGCTATGGTGACAGGAAGAGGAAGTGACAATATTCCTATCATGGCGGGCACTGCCAACTTTGAGGAGCTATTGAAAGCATTACATAGTATAAGAACAAAAGAAAAGCTTACAAGCACATTAGGCATTGAAAATACTGCAGCACCTTTCGCTACTTTAACTCAAGGGAATATCATCAGGTCACCGTCCTCTGCGCCAACAGTTATAAATGAGGCAGAATCTTCAGTTTCTTCAGCCGCACCAGACACCACCTCACACAACAGTCTATCCACAAGTTCAGACGCAACACCAATCGGGTCTGCGTCAAGTGCATCCTCAGCCAAAGTGGAACAAAACGCAGACTCAAAAAGAAAGTGCCCAACCTACTCAGAACTAGGTATAGTCACAGAGAGGCCCAAACGTCCAGAGTACGCAGTGAAAGGAGAACACTCTAAAACGTTCACCAACTGGCCCAGGTCTCATCACATACAAGCAGACGATCTTGCCGATGCTGAGTTTTATTACGCTGGTAATTTTTTCTTTCAAATGTAAAATTAGAATTATTATTGTAATTTTAGAGATTGGTAAAAAAAATGCTTCCTATTTAAACATTGTAATAGAAATAGCTTATTGCAATTTGAACTTAGTTAATTGATAGAATTTTTTTAAAAATTATTAGATGCAGAAATGCACTTAAGTATTATTTAATCTACATATCAAGAAATAAGAATAATAAAAATAAACCTAATCTTGCTTGTTAATCATGTCGTGTATAAGGGATGGGACCTTTTAGAATCACTGTATACAGATGTAGTCTGTTAGGCCAACAATTCTTAACACTAGTACAATAGTGTTGAGTCTGTAAAAGTTCTTTTATGGTGCTAAGATAGACTGTTTTGTAAGAGTATATTATACAAACTTTAATAATTTAATACGAGCCTCCTACCGCCCCGATTAGGTACCGGCCTAACGGGCATTTGCCCAATCGCCCATATGGCCAGTCAGGTCCTGGCTCGAAGATGTTCAGATTCAGTTGCTAGAAGTCAGGGGGCTTATGGTAAAAGTGAAGTCGCTTGTGAGTGACCAGACCGCGTTAGGAAGCACCCATCGCAAAACAGCAACACCATTTACAAGCTGACGTTTCGCGAACGCCAATAGCGGGACAAAATAGCGCGGACAAAATAGCACCGACAAAATAGCGCGGACAAAGTAGCGCCAACAAAATAGAGCGAGCAAAATAACGCTGACAAAATAGGGCGGACAAAATACCGGCTAAATAGCGCCGACAAAATAATGCGGACAAAATAGCACCGACAAAATAGCGCCGACAAAAAAGCACTGAAAAAATAGCGCCGACAAAATAGAGCAAATAAAATAACGCTAACAAAATAAGGCGGACTAAATAGCGCCGACGAAATAGGGCGGACACTGATTCCATACTGTATCGGCACTTGTCTTGTGGTTTCTGAATTATGTCTAGCCTTGTTAGTGATTTACTTGAGAAATATAATGTGTTATTTGCAAAGCTTATATTAACTCATTTTGTCTGTCTGTCCGTCAAAAAAGTTTGTACACTTTTGTAGTGTAACTGAGTTGTTTATTTTCTGCGTGCTTCCAGCGTGACGAAAGGTCATGTCCAGTGTGTGTGTGTGTGTGTGTTCATAGTAGTTAAGCAACGTCGTGAGATATGTTTGCTTGTTTGCTTGTTGTCTCGTCCACGGTGTAGGCCTACAGCAATCTTGACGAATAAAGCCATGGTATTGGTATTCTAGTCGTTATCATTTCATTCCAACTTTATTTCTCCCACACCCAAATTTCGGTTCTAACTAATTTGCACAATTATTCATCCACATGCCGACACAAGAATCAATTAAAAAAAAAAAAGAACAAACCAATAAGTTAATTAACTATTGGTATTTTAATTGTTTAGATTTTTTATATCTCAAACAAGGGGAAGAAATTTTCCTTTACTAATAAAGCAGTACAAGTTGAGTTAGTCCCCCTATTTGCTTGTAGGAAAACAATGTATAACTATAAATAACTATAAACCTATAAGCAGCTCCCTGGCACAGTGGTAATCGTGGTGAATTGAGTTCGAATCCAGGACGTAGTGTAGTGAGACAAGTGATAGGATCATAGCGTAGTGAGACAACTGATAGGATCATAGCGTAGTAAGACAAGTGATAGGATCATAGTGTAGTGAGACAAGTGATAGGATCATAGTGTACTGAGACAAGTGATAGGATCATAGCGTAGTGAGGCAAGTGATAGGATCATAGTGTAGTGAGACAAGTGATAGGATCATAGTGTAGTGAGGCAAGTGATAGGATCATAGCGTAGTGAGACAACTGATAGGATCATAGCGTAGTGAGACAAGTGATAGGATCATAGTGTAGTGAGACAACTGATAGGGTCATAGCGTAGTAAGACAACTGATAGGATCATAGTGTAGTGAGGCAAGTGATAGGATCATAGTGTAGTGAGACAACTGATAGGATCATAGCGTAGTAAGACAACTGATAGGATCATAGTGTAGTGAGGCAAGTGATAGGATCATAGCGTAGTGAGGCAAGTGGTAGGATCATAGCGTAGTGAGGCAAGTGATAGGATCGTAGCGTAGTGAGGCAAGTGATAGGATCATAGCGTAGTGAGGCAAGTGATAGGATCATAGCGTAGTGAGACAAGTGATAGGATCATAGCGTAGTGAGACAAGTGATAGGATCATAGTGTAGTGAGACAACTGATAGGATCATAGTGTAGTGAGACAACTGATAGGATCATAGCGTAGTAAGACAAGTGATAGGATCATAGCGTAGTGAGACAAGTGATAGGATCATAGTGTAGTGAGGCAAGTGATAGGATCATAGCGTAGTGAGACAACTGATAGGATCATAGCGTAGTAAGACAACTGATAGGATCATAGTGTAGTGAGGCAAGTGATAGGATCATAGCGTAGTGAGGCAAGTGATAGGATCATATCGTAGTGAGGCAAGTGATAGGATCATAGCGTAGTGAGGCAAGTGATAGGATCATAGCGTAGTGAGGCAAGTGATAGGATCATAGCGTAGTGAGACAAGTGATAGGATCATAGCGTAGTGAGACAAGTGATAGGATCATAGTGTAGTGAGACAACTGATAGGATCATAGTGTAGTGAGACAGCTGATAGGATCATAGCGTAGTAAGACAAGTGATAGGATCATAGTGTAGTGAGACAACTGATAGGATCATAGTGTAGTGAGACAGCTGATAGGATCATAGCGTAGTAAGACAAGTGATAGGATCATAGCGTAGTGAGACAAGTGATAGGATCATAGTGTAGTGAGGCAAGTGATAGGATCATAGCGTAGTGAGACAACTGATAGGATCATAGCGTAGTGAGACAAGTGATAGGATCATAGCGTAGTGAGACAAGTGATAGGATCATAGCGTAGTGAGACAAGTGATAGGATCATAGCGTAGTGAGACAAGTGATAGGATCATAGCGTAGTGAGACAAGTGATAGGATCATAGCGTAGTGAGACAACTGATGGGATCATAGCGTAGTGAGAAAGTGATAGGATCATAGCGTAGTGAGACAAGTGATAGGATCATAGCTTAGTGAGACAAGTGATAGGATCATAGTGTAGTGAGACAAGTGATAGGATCATAGTGTAGTGAGACAAGTGATAGGATCATAGCGTAGTGAGGCAAGTGATAGGATCATAGCGTAGTGAGACAAGTGATAGGATCATAGTGTAGTGAGACAAGTGATAGGATCATAGCTTAGTGAGACAAGTGATAGGATCATAGCGTAGTGAGACAAGTGATAGGATCATAGTGTAGTGAGACAAGTGATAGGATCATAGTGTAGTGAGACAAGTGATAGGATCATAGCGTAGTGAGACAAGTGATAGGATCATAGTGTAGTGAGACAACTGGTAAATGGAAAATGTTTTACATGTTTCGGATGTTCCTTCAGAGTTGAAGATAATTACTTCCTAGTCCAAACCTCCCGCAGGACGACGGGGGATGGGAGCGGGCAGGGTTTGAACCCGGGACCATCGATAAATCTGAACGACAGTCCAGCGTGCAAACCGCACGACCAGGCAGCCATCATGGGATCATAGTGTAGTGAGAAAGTGATAGGATCATAGCTTAGTGAGACAAGTGATAGGATCATAGAGTAGTGAGAAAGCTAAAAGCATGAAAAAAAAATAAAAAAAAATAGTAACATTTTTTCTAATTGAACAGTCATCAGACAGGCTGCTCAGATCTTTACAAATTTATTTATATGACAGATTTAAACTAATTAATCCAACTACAATTTTTGTTTAAAAAAAAGCGTACGGAGACTGTGCCCTGTGTTTCTTCTGTGGTGGTGGATTAAGAAACTGGGAAGATGAAGATGACGTCTGGGTAGAACATGCCAGGTGGTTCCCCAAGTGTGCCTTCATCAGACAATTCATGGGACAGAATTTCGTTGACACAGTGCAAGAGCTTAACAAAACCAAGGACAAGGTAGGACTTAAGCAACATAATGATTACTTGTCCTCTTTGCTTAAAAGAGGAATTTTTTAAAATTTATTTTGTCTATTTTACTGTTATCATTGTTCGAAATTAGGTTTCCCTTGATTATAAATTAGAAAGATGAATGCAACTTTTTGTTATCTATTTTATTGCATATTCCATTCTTTTACTTAAAGATTTCTTTTCAAATGGTTATTGTGACAATGGGCGGGTCCCCTGCTGCTTTTCAACCAGGTAAGTTTTCATAAACACTAATTAACTTTATACTTTTATATGTAAGGCTAGAGCCCAAAGTCTACCAAAATCGCAAACTGGTAGGCCATTTCGCGGAATGGCAAATATCACTTCATTACGATCTACCATGTATAAAATTGTTATATGCTTTTCTTCCCCCTCCTCAGAAGCAGGCAAATATAATACTTTCTTTGTACTTCACTTTAAATTTGTGTTTACTATCAGCAGTTAGACCCCTTAATCGATTAACTGCTTTTTTTTTTTTCAAGGATTGCTGTTACATATGTGTATATCTAGGTATCAATAGTAAACAAAATACGTATTTTAGGTATCAGTAAAAACGCTTTTCACAAAAAGTTTAGGATCCCTACTGGGGGAGGGGGTCGCAGCACAGACTAATTTTGACGTTTGAGTTAAAAGCATTGACATTGAAGATCAACATTACATTTTTGTTTTTATCTGTAAATATTTACACATGTATCACCTTTTCTTTTTCCTTTTTTTTTTTTTTGGTTGTTGTTTTTTGCTATTGAATACTTCCACATTTTGTTGAATCGAACAGTTTTTGTTGTCTCGGACAACGACCTTTGCCCTTTCTTTGAATCCAAATCTTAAGGAATTATCACAGAAGAACTGCTTTAAATGATGATGCTTGTGGTGTTGTACCATTTGTTCATCAACGCCTAAGTAGCAGACCGGTAGTGCTGTATGCGCTTTGGAAAGAGGTCCCGAGTTCGAATCCCCTTTTCTATTTTTCCATGCCTTCTCGGTGAGGTTTGGGATATTAATTTTCCTTTTTGCAGGAAAGAAAAAGAAGTATTAAAACAAATAAAAATTTATTTAAAAAAAAAAACCACTTTCCGAATCGCAGAAGCTTGGGGAATCTTGAAGTGTTTATGCAGTACATTTGTAGAGAAAATTACTTAATCAAATGAGGATCAAGGCAGTTAAAGGGTTAATTTTAAATGTTCTAAGTTCCATGCGACCAGGGCCGGTCCTACAGATTGCGGGGCCCTATGCGAAACGGATAGCGCGGGGCCTATTCTGGGTTGTGATAAGGATAATAAGTGAAAATTAAGATTTTGTATTAGAAAATAAATTCGTCTTTACATTTTATTCATTCTTTACTAAGTACAAAATCACTGTTAAATTAACATTACGAGCCATCTACAGTAGATAGTAGTTTTCCAACAAAAGCTGATAAACATTAAGATCTGCCTTTTAGATTTACTATCGACTCGCAAAATATCGCTTTTGTTTTTTTTTTTAGAGGTCGAGATAGATTTAGATCTATATTTGTATACCAGTGACTATTAAAGTAAATTAAGTATTTGAACTTCTTGTTTTGGTTATAATTCGGCTTACTATTACATTTTTATTAAATGAAAGCTGACAATACCGTTTTTTTTTATCGCGAGTAGGATTGGCGTTTTCCATATTGAATGACACCCCGAAATGACATTTTTTTCTATTTTAAGTAGTTTTGCATCAGTTTTCAGAAGATTTTATAATTTCAGGAGATTTTCATGACTTTTTCTTATATTTTATAATTTCAGGACAATTCCAGGAACCCTTTAATAATAAGTTAAAATGGTTTAATTAAATAATTTAAACCTAGAA
Organism: Biomphalaria glabrata; assembly: GCF_947242115.1. Classification (NCBI taxonomy): domain Eukaryota; kingdom Metazoa; phylum Mollusca; class Gastropoda; family Planorbidae; genus Biomphalaria; species Biomphalaria glabrata. The sequence goes on along the minus strand of NC_074714.1, from coordinate 5,656,885 downwards.
TTTGCATCGCGAGGGGCCTATGAAAGTGCGGGGCACACTGCGGCCGCATAGGTTGCAGTGGCCTAAGACCGGCCCTGCATGCGACAATCCAAGCAACAGTGTTATAGTTTACTTAAGACGCAATAAGACTTTACTTATGACGCAATAAGACTTTTCTTTTGACGCAATAAGACTTTAACTTATGACGCAATAAGACTTTTCTTTTGACTTTACTTATGTCGCAATAAAACTTACTGCTAGAAATCTACTTAGCTTGAGTCAGACAGAAAGAATCCAAGAAAATTATCCTTGATGCTAAAATAAGCCAAAATGAAGAACGTCAATTTAAAAGACTTAGCTTTATTGCTCTTATTATAGATGTCCAGGTCTCTTCCTGCATACTCCAATAAGAAAACGTCTTTGTCACATGTAAATTATAAGTGAGTCTGGTGTGAATGTACACTTTGGTTTCTGTCACCGTTGTTATTTTTGATATTATAAATGTCACTGTGGTTATTTTAGATATTATGAATGTGGCTGTAGTTATGTTTGATGCTGTGCTACTATTGTCGGTTTATCAATGTAGGCGTGGTGGTGACATTGGGTTCATGTTATAAACCACAGAATAATGAAATGACGCTGGATGTAGCAGACACAAATAAGTTTAATATAACATCACAAGGTGAATACGATATACAATTCGACCCAGGAATGGTCAGTATTAATCCAACAGAAATATCACCAATATAACAACTTAGTAACTATTTTATAACCAACTACTTTAAACATCTAACTCTACTGCTTATATATTAAGTGACTCTATCAAGTGCTTGCTGCAAGATTTCCATGTTGACTGACTGCCTTTAACTCTCTGGTTCACCTAAGGTCAAAATTGTTCACCCTAGGGCAACATGAGTTGTGAATAAGATTCACAATATTGAATTAACATTTACAATATAGAATTAGGGTTTCTACACTATGGCACCAGCTTTGAGGTGGTGACAGTTTCTTATAGTTAAAATGTTTTTTGTTTGGTGTAATGCACAAATTGTAAGACAAATTTCCATACGGACAATAAAGATTATTATTATTATGTTAGAAATGAACGAGTAGTCATTCTCTGACGCTGCCAGGGTCGAGTTTCGCTAAAGAGAAACAAAATTCATCGTAGTCCCTTTAACAGTTTCCACTGAGAAATTTTCTGGTGATGTGGCAGGTCTGCAGCAGTACCGCCCTCTGACAGGCAACGAAGATGTTCCTAGGAATGTTAAGGGCCTTGAAGGTGTCTGTGAGGTCAGTTGTTATTATCCCCTCGGTTGATATAACAATGGGGTATATTGTTATTTTGGACAATTTCCATAGACGCTTAATCTCCAAGCCTAGGTTCCCATATTTTCTTTGTTTTTCTATCTCAGTTTTTCTTAAATTATGAGACAGTGGTACGGCGATATCGATAATGGTAGCGGTTTTTTCTTTTTTATCGATGAACAGCAGATCCGGGCGATTGAAATCTACCGTTTTGTCGGTCAGAATAGGCCTATCCCAGTACAGCAGATGTTCAGTAGACTCGAGAACCTCTTGCGGAGAGTATTTATAATAAGGGGGAGTGTCCTTACCGATCAATTTGTACGTCAAAGCCAGGTGTTGGTGTATTAACTTTGCAACTTGGTTATGGCGACCTAGGTAGGCTGATTCTGATAGGGCTGGACATCCTGCCATAATGTGTTCAATCGACTCGCCCACATTTCCACATTTTCGGCATTTGTCGACAACATTGAGTTTCAGGATATGCTTCTCGTAATTTTTTGTCCTGATTACTCTGTCCTGTATTGCTGTAACAAAGCCTTCTGTTTCAGGGTAGAGATGACCTGCTTTGAGCCATTATTATTATTATTATTATTATTATATTGTAAAAAAAATACTTTATATAGTAATCAGATCGTGCAGATTTTCCGTAAGAAGGAAAAAAAAAGTTTGGCGAAATTTAGAAATTAGTTACAATCTCAATGCAAAAGCCTGTCACAAGTCTAATATGTAATTTAATCGTTTTATCTTAATGCGAAACAGAATATTGAATCCATATAACGCTATAAGTTGCACTTGTGTTTAATTTTCGGACTCAAAGACAAGCCTTATTCAAAGTTGTATAAAGGAAGTATTGTTGTTTTTTGTTTTTTTTTAAGTACTTTTAATGTTTTTCTTGTCTCGAATATTAAAGCCTCAAAAAGCAACAAGGATGATAAAGGCCCAACCAGCTTAGAATCAGGTATTATCACAGATAGACCCAGACGACCAGAATATGCTTTAAAAACTGAAAGAATAAAATCTTTTTCTGATTGGCCAAGGTCACATCATAGTCAAGTGGACGACCTTGCAGACGCCGGATTTTATAGCGCAGGTAAATAAATAGCACATGTAAAATTTAGTTTTTATATAACTCTCATTGACACCAAAAATATTAACATTGATATTATTACACATCTAAATTTTGTGGAGTTCAAACATCTAAATGCCTTTCTAGCTATATTACATTTCTAAGTTACCACTGACTAACTAATTGATTAAGAGAGCTCTTAAACTGTCGTGTGGATTCGTAAAAAAATTTCGAACACGGTTTCCTTTTACCATCTAGGTGCTCAGTAAGAATCGGTTTGTACAGATCGACTGGGAAAATTCGCTAAGAACCTCAAGCTTTCTGTCAAAACTTTGTATTGATAAGACAAACCATCGAAATACACATGATCCTTTGATTTGGGTTTTTAGATTTCGTAATTAAAATTGTACTTCTTATTGTCAATTAATTTTATCGGATAAAAATATAAATATTTGCAATTTTCGTAATATAATTGGTATAGGTCTGGATAGTGTGAGCTGCTACTGTTGTGGTGGAACTCTAGGCAATTGTAAAAGTCGGAAATGTTTTTTGGTGGAGCATGCCAGATTGTTTCCTAGATGTGCTTATCTTAGACTACACGTGGGACAAGACTTTATTGATACTGTACTTAAACTGTCAAAAGCCCAAAACAAGGTTAATATTAATTCAATATTTTTTTTATAAAGAAGAATGTTAACTTATTTATAGTTCCTTTATTGAAGTCTGAGCTTCATGACAGAACCTGGGTGGGTAGGTGGGTAAGTTTTTACTTATGACGCAATAAGACTAGTTAGGGGAACTAGTTAGGCCAGGTTCACATCTAACTTTGCATTCACTTTCACCTATCCTTTAATCTGCTGGACCGTTGGGGCACTACACAGGATATGTCAACCTTCTTTCTCCATTCTTATTTCTTATTTTTCTTTGATATAATTTCATTCGTATGTTCTTTCTGAAAATATTGAAGCCTGCCTGGGTGGACCACTTCGGGGGCCGAATTTGAGTTTGTGTTTCCACACAAACTGTCTTTGTAACCTTGTTATTTAATATTGTAGCTTAGTAACTGCTAGAATATTATATATTAATAAAATTGTAACATTTAAGATTGCGGAATAGCAGCTATGTGTATTACACATCAAATAATTGACTTTACGAGGGATGGGAGGTATGTCACACTCTTTTACAGACATCTCAAGGTTGTTCTGAATTCTAGAACAGTTTGGCTGTGCTCAAATTACATCACAGGCCAATGCGATACACGATAGGAAAATATTTCAATGTTCTCATTGTGGAATAGTATATTTTAATATAGGTCGAGTTAAAAAGCGGAGGACTTACTACGTTAGAAAGGTAGATGTAGATTTGCTAGTTTAAAGTGAAAATTTGGTTAGCTTATTGATCATTATTTTTGTATCATACATCTACTTTATACATGAGCTGTATGTATTTTTCGTGTTTTAATTTAATAAATAATACCTTTTTTTTTTTCAGATCATACTTAAAGATGTCAGGGATCAAATGGAAAGTTCTGGTATTCTTTCCCATTTTAGTAAGTTCCAAATGCTATTTTCATGTTATATAACCCTTAACATACTTCCGATCCCAGAGGTTCATTCTTTGTTTATCTAAGGGGAAAAAACTGCACATGTGTAGTAATATATCTCAATACTGTATGACATATTTCCTATTTTTCGCTATCAAACACAATTTTACTTAAAGTTTATTTGGATTAGATTTGTCCTAGTAAATGGAACAAATAATGTGCCTTTAACTTTGTGTCTTTCTGATTATTTTATTAAGTTTGTATTTTGTATTGGAAGATTATCTTATCTTATCTTATATAATACAGACGTTACTTGAAAAAAAGAAGATGATTACGTCCTACGCGTCATGCATTCAGTCATGCATATTAACCAATGACTTAAATTCTGCCAAGTCACTGGTTTTCCTGGTTTATTGATTATGGTTCAGTGTTTTATGTATCATTGCTACTTTACATTTAAATCTTTTATCCTAAAGGTTTTCTAAATTTAATGCTTTTACCAAAGGTGTTACTCTAGTCAAATGTAAATATTTGTTTTGTTATGAATCTCACTTTACAATTTCGTGTCTGTTCCAGTTTCTTAATGTTTTCTTGAGCGGTCCCAAGCTGTGGATGCTTATTCTAATATTGGCCTAACTAAAGTTAAAATTCATTTTAAAACATTACTTTATAGTTCCTCTATTTCTGCGCTTAAATATTCTAAGCAAGAAAAACTTTAAAAAAAAAAAAGACTTTTTTAACAAAGCCTACATATATAGTAGATATATCAATAAGTTTTAATCAGTTATGTAATTAAATTTGTAATAGATCTAAACTTTAGACCAGCAACAATAATCTTTGCGATCAATAATATTTTTACCAATTGTTTTTGTTTAGCGCTGTTTCATGTTTCTAGCTTTCTCAATACGCTATGATGCTATCACTTGTCTGGACAATTTGTGAAAATAGCAGGGGCGATGGAAGAAAGAAAAGGATATTTGAGTGGATTTCACCGTTATTGGTTTTGAAAATCATTTACAAAAAAAAAAGATATATAAAAAATAGGAAGAACGACCTGAATTCGAATTCATGTCTCACACCTCCCCAGGCAGAGGGGCTAACCATTCTGCTAGTGAGATACCTATGACTGAAGAAGATTGTTTAGTTATGTATAGTTTTGTTACAATTTAGAGCGGCGACTTAAAATGGGGACTAATTCAGCTTATACCACCACTTGAGTCAACTACGATTTCTTTTCCTTGTTCGAGACACCAAGCAAAATAATTAAGTACCAATAGTTTAACGAATTAATTAGTTTTTTTCTTAAAAGAAATAATTGTGCAAAATATCTACTTGATCCGAGTTTTGGTGTCAGAGAAACTTTTTACCCGACAGACAGATTGAATTGCTATAATTTTCTTATTAAAGTCTACTACATTTATTTCATTATATCTCAACTTGACTTTGTCTATATAATTAAAGTTATACTTTATTATTGTTCGCAAAGAACCCTTACTGTTCTTTCAAATACTAAATCACTTTTAATAAAACTCCTTCTTATCAGAAACTTCCAGGGAATGGAGCAAAGAGCTGCTACAGAAGATGACGTGCAAGATCTGTCATGACAAGGATGTTGAAGTAGCGTTTCTGCCATGTGGTCATCTTGTGTCCTGTGCCGAATGTGCATTAGTTTCAAGAGACTGTCCAGTTTGTAGGAAGGCAATCAGAGGGCTGGTACGAGCCTTTATTTCTTGACAAAAAAACAAACAAACTCTGCACCTCTGTTGATTATAAATGCAAAACTTGTGACCGTCCAGATATATCTTTTTCCTTTTAGTTTTATTCAAATCTTCATTAAGATCAAGACAACCAAATTGCAACTGCAAATATATACACATCTATACCATGCATGGACCCCCGCAGGTTTTTATGCAGGGGGATGCAATTTGCCACTTATGGCTCAAAGTCGTAGCTTCAACTTTTTTTACTACTGAGAATATTAAAGAAAAAAACTGGATAGATAGATAGATAGATAAATAGATAGATAGAACGAAGATAGATAGATACTTGCAACTTGGAAAAATACAATAGCTAACTATGTATGTCTTTTCATTCACATTTGTACTGTATTATAAATTACACCAAGCGTTAGCAATTTCCGAAACTATTTTTATTAGTTTTAGCGTCCCGTAAGGGGAAAAAGCCGCTATTAGGTCTGTGCAAAATGTCTGTCTGTCCGTCTGTCACTATCAGATCTCGAAAACAAGAAGAGATATGAAAATATTATTTCACCATTAAATGCGGCTTTAAAAGTTTAGGTGCAACGGCTACTCTGGTTTTCTAAAAGCAAACCGTTTAATTTTTAAAATTAATTATGCAAGCGATTTTTTCATAAAAATACACCAATTCTAAAACAATTACGTAAATGTAAGGGAAGCAATGTTAAATTCATGCTAACAAAGGTGGTCAAATTTTGTGTATTTTCAGTATTACTAAGTCAAATATATTTATAAAAAGCACAAGAAATGTTTGCAACAAATATAAATAATATTTAAAGGTGTTTTTTCTGGTCAACTAGCTGCTAAAATTAAAAGAAAACATTTCTGTTTGTTTATAAAGGCTAATGATGCACTCTGTATGTAAATATCACGCACATTTTTTAAAATGGACTTTTTATGCAGCGACTTTCGTGCAGTAGCGTAACGTTGCAATATGGCAACCAAAACTAATTCCTTAAAATTTTTTAAAAATCAGATTTTATTTATTTTTTGTTTAGTGCCCCCATCCGAATAAAAAGGGCTTATTTTGTGCGTTTTGTCTGTTGGTCGGTCTGTCCATCACGATTAGATTAACAAATAACAATAAAGGCTATTGTAAATATGATTTAACCTTTAATTTTTCATTTATGAATATTGCAATAGTTTTAAGTATCTATAATAGATTGTTCCGGATGATTTGTGAAAAACAAATCAATGCCAGCGAATATTTGTTTGCTCTTCTAACTTATATTAGATTTTATTTCCATGCTTAAACGTTGCAATAAACACATGATCTTTAATACATTGTTCCGGTTTTTTAATGTAAATATCATATAAATGCTAAATAAAATATCTATACTGATTTATATTTCATTAACTATAATGTTGTTCCGGATATTGTTTTATAAAAAATAAATTATGTTAAATGATTGTTTGAAATCGAATAATTGACTAATCTTACACTTATATTCTTTGACACTACGACACTATAATTTATTTATCAATATCAATTGTTCCGAATTTTTAACTTATAACAAATTTAAGTCTAATGACTTTTTTTTTTTAGATATAGACAAAAAAAAAATAGGTTGGTCAGGATTTTAAAATAAAAAAAAAAATTACTAGAAACGATTATTGAAAATCACTTTTTAGACTTACTTTACAGTTAATTTTCTTGCCGAAACATAATAAAAGTTGTTTAATCGGTAATGAATATTCCGGATTTTGTTTCGAAAAAGAAATCGACCTGCATTACCTGAATTTTCTTACAAATCGTCGCCAAAAATTTTATATGAAAAATCTAATAACTAATAAATGTTTGAAATCCCTCTTTTAATAAATAAAACAAATAATTTTTTTCAATTACGAAAATTGGTTGTTCCGGATTTTTGTATGAAAAATAGTTTAACTCTATTTATGTAAAATCGCACTTCTCTCTTACACTACACTAAACTTACTAGCTAAAACGTTAGAAAATCTAATTATCATTAATATTATTGTTACAAATGAACAGTGATAGGTAGAGGTCAACGTATGACCCCGGCGAGATAACACAGCAGCGGGTGTTCTCTGGAATGTACATGTATCAACAAAGACAGGATGTGACGTGTCCTTACGTGTTATTCCAGAAGGTACTAGCAATGTCCAGTGACAGATAGAGGTCACAACTTGTTACCCCGGCAAGATGACACTGCAGCCGATGTTTTCTGGAACCTACATGTATAAATAAAGACAGGATGTGACGTTTCCTCACGTGTTATTCCAGAAGATACTAGCAGTGTTTGTGCAACTTTGGAGGATCGATTAGTGACTCTATATAAGCCAGAGAGTTAATGTGAAAGTCATTCGTGAGTGAGTCGCATGGAGTCGTAGGTAGATTCGTCGGTACAGTCTTCGTTACTGTTGTCTACTGTGCGAGACAGTGGAAGAGAAATGTGTACGACTCGATGCAAGTTAACTAGGGTAGAGTTAACTGGAGTGGACTACTGTCGTTAAAGTCTATAAAGCGAACTACAGTGGACTTGAGCCGTTACAGTCGATACAGTCTATATAAGACGTGTACGGCTCTGATTCGGTAGACTTGAGTACGACTTGGTTCAGCTTTGGGAGACCTGGAGCGACACTGGGAAGTGTGTCGTTGGTCTGCTCTGTGGAATACGGCTCGATGCAAGTTGAGAAGAGATGAATTGCAACGAAGTGAAGAGATGAATTGCAACGAAGTGAAGAGATGAATTGCAACGAAGTATAGTTAACTGTAATTATATAATATTGTACAGTCTTCTACGCTACATGTTACAGTGACAATTGTTAGAGTTAATAGTCAATAAAGTTATATGAAGCTGAAAGTTCACGATTTTAAGGAAAACAACTTCCTAACACCAAAGTATGGTTTGAAAATCTCTCCATAAGGCTATGGTACATCTAATTTTCATAACAGACCATCCCACAAATTTAATTAACGGTATTTGATTAATATGGAATTCTTATTTTCTCTCCCTCTAAATATATAAATATCCGGAACAATCTATTATAGAGACTTAAAATTTATGCGATGTTTCGGAAGGGAAATTAAATTTTAATCAGATTTTCAATCGCTTTTAGTCTTTATTTTTCTCGCTCTTAACATGACGGACTGATAGACTGACAGACAAAACAAAAAAAGCGTTTTTAATCCTTTTATATATATGTTATATACATATGTAGTCTAGCTAGCCCATCAAATGGGCTCACTCGGTGCAACAATGTATATGAACCCTCGAGAAGCTGCTCGTATAGAAGACATTTTTTAGTCTAACTAGAACGTGTGACGTAATGGAATTATTTTTCCTTTAATGTCATATGGAATTAATTCTATGAAATGCTAAAAGAAATCACTCGGTGCACCAATGTCTATGAACCCTCAACAAGCTGCTAGTATAGACGATATTTTTTAGTCTAACTAGGCCGTGTGACGTAGTGGATTTTTTTCCTTTGACGTCATAAGGAATAAATTCTTTAAATGAAATGCTAAAACAACTCGGTATAGTAATGTTTATTGAACCTCGTAATGTGACTCACGTTTTAAAAAGCCATAATAGCTAGATTTAGATCTAATCTAGATTTTTTATACTAGATCTCGATTTTTTTTTACACTAGAGCTAGATTTTTTACACTAGATCTAGATTTTTTTTTACACTAGAGCTACATTTTTTAAACTGGATTTAGATTTAAGTTCTAATTAAAATCATTGTAGAATCTAGATCTAGAATTTCTTGGTCTACTTTAGAATGTTTGTTGTTTTACATGTTTCGGATGTTCCTTCGGAGTTGTAGTCCAAACCTCCCGTAGGACGACGGGGGATGGGAGCGGGCAGGGTTTGAACCTGGGACCATCGATGAATCCAAACGATAGTCCAGCGCGCAAACCGCACTACCAGACAGCCATGATTTAGACTAGATAAAGATCTATAATTTTAATTTCTAGACTTAAAGTGTAGATTTTTATTTCTAAAGTCTAGATTGTCAATATGTCAATATTGCAATGTTATAAAATACTAAAACTAATCTACTATTTTAAAATTTAATATTGCGATTAGTCTATTAATTGATTATCCAGTGTTGTTTTTTTACATAAATCTTATCTAAATTACATCTACATTATCCCAAATAAATATTTTAGATCTAGATCTAGATATAGATATTGAGAGTGCTAAATTAGAAGTTTAATTTAGGTAGATCTACAACCTCATTCTAGTTCCATTTAAATGAACATGCTCAATACCAAAAGATTATCTAAAATCGCTCTTCTGACATATTGTACATATCCGGTAGTTGTCATTCCGTAATGTGTAGGTATATTATCAATAATAGGCTATAAGTTTGTAACCAGTTTGTCATTAGGTTAAGAGCAATGCCTGGTCGTGCGGTTAGCGCGCAGGACTGATTATCTCTACGTTCTCGGTTTCATACCCTGCTCGATGCCATCCTCCGTCGACCAGCGGGAGATTTTACAATAAAAATTTATTTTTTTTACAACGCCAAATGAATCTTTGAAACATTATTACTTTTAACAATCAAAACAAAATCACGTCTCTAATATTCCTTGCGAATATGCGGATCAGACAGGGATCCGTCTCCCACGGTGGCCACCTCTGAGTTTGTGTGGCAACACAAACTCTCTTTGTAATCTATTTTTTATTGTCTTTTATATCACATTTCACATTTTGGTGTGAAGTATTTCACTGTGTTCACTCTTGCATAATGTTTCGAAACTGGAACTAGCTTACAAGTGACTTCTTTCAGCACTGATTTATTCTTACATCTCTTTATTTTCAAACAAGAAAATACTAGCTCACAGATGTATGTGGACACAAACAATGTGAAAGTTTAGTATCAAAGTTTTTAAAGTGTGGAAATTCAACTTCTGACACCCATAAATCTCCAGAGAAAGATCTGACTTCAACTTCTTTTTCAGGTCATTATTTGCTTGAAGGTACGTCCTATGGAGCTGAATCAGCTTTTGCACAAAAAGGTCAACTGAGGGTATTAAAAACTATTACAAGTTTTTGACGTCTTAAAATTTGCTTTCAATTTCCACCTAAAAAAGTATCAAAATAAGTCTTGTACTTTTCAATCATTTCACAAGAAATATCTTCACCTTTCAGCAAAGGAAAAATAATAAATCCTGTAGTCACTTGCTGGCCTGGAGAAATGGGATTGCTTTGTTTGAAAAGATGCACATACTTGTGCAAACAACACATAGTAATAATGTCGATGGCAAACATAAAGTCTGTTTTACACTCTTCTACTGAAATATCAGAAACAACGTCACATTTCAATATTCTTCATGGAACATGCCAATTTCTACCTTGAGATCCCATATTCTTCTCAATCCCTTGCCCCTGCTAACCCACGCTGGTTCTGCTTTGTTACCGAACATCAGAATGTTTTGATTCCAAATCTTAGGAATTACCACTGCCTGTGGTTAAGGACCCTAGCTCTGATAGGTTTTATCCCTAAGATAATAGGGTCAATCACATATTTGATATGATAGACATAAATAAATATAGACTGGCCGATAAAAGAGTTTCATGAAACGAAAATTTGTGACTTGCAATTTTGTGTACTTTATTTATGTCTATGATTTTTGTTTAATCTCTAAGACTGAAGATCATGCAATTTTTCAATTTTTCAGAATTCGGAAATCCGAATACAATAGATATACATGTTTTGAGGTTGCATGAAGTTATTTCCTTTTTCCAGTCTATATTTATTTACGTCTATGTTTGATATTCATTGAAGCTTTTTAGTAAACTCGGGATATTGTTCTTTAATTAAAACACCTTTTTTTTCTCAAGCAAAGCACGGACGCCATCAGTTGTGACACTTGCCATGTTCTTTCTAGCCAACTGAACACTTTCAAAAATGTTCTTTATAGCATTGAATAAATACTGGCCTGAGTTTAATTCTTGGACAGAATAATACAACATATTGCCAATTAGAATAATCTTCGTTTTACTTTCAACTTTTTAGAATGTCATGTAGAGACAATGATTCATTAGCTTCGTCATCAATAGCTTATATAGATATTTAAAATTATTTTCTATATATATAATCGAAGGCACATCTAATATTTGTGGATGTTCGCGGGCCGCATAAAACGCTCCGGCGTGCCGCATGTGGCCCACCCCTGCTCTAGAGCTTAGTCTTTATTGAACCTCGTAAATACATGTGAAATTTTGAGACAACCAAAGAAAAGAAATTGTTGCAGAAAGACGCAGACGGCCAAAAACAATTTTAAATGGACCTCTAGCTGACATGTTAAAATATGTAAGTCAAAGAAGGACCTTTGAAGGTAGGTGGAATGTTATTGTTATAACTATGGTGAGGACGCGCCATGGGGCGTTTATGTTTGTTCTATTAATAGTATCGTGTTTCCTCTGACGACATCACTTCTATTATTATAAGCAAGATACAGCTATAAATAGCAACCAATCATTGGCGTAATGAATGTGTTGCATTTGTAGGGTAAACCCAAACACTCAGTAGTCAAATCACTCTAAGTCTGCCATCGTTACTGAACATTAGAAGTAGGAATTTTAATAATACTCAGTAGGTATTATTTTTTGGAATTACTTTCATATCTTAAGAATGTACAATGAAATGCATGTAGATCTATATTTATTTTTATTTATACTTGTGGGTTTCTGTACACATGGACTAAAACATCATTCATAGAGTCTAGCAACACATTGGTTGTTTGAAAGTTATTTTCTTTGTTCGCTGTTTCTTCCACAGAATAGTCTTAAACTAGACACATTTGACGAATTAGAAAGTAATGTCGAATTATTGTCCATTGAATAGGTCAATGACGATTTTGTTGCATTCTACTAAGCATACACATGTGTTAGTTCTGCTACCATAAATTTCAGATAATTTAACCAGATTTTGAAAACTTAGATTTATAGCATTGCTATAACTGAATAATTTAACACTGGTTCATTAGTCTCAATTACTCTAAATATAAAATGTGCAATTACATCATATCTTTTCTTATATAATACAGACCTTACTTCAAAAAAAAGAAGATGGTCACCTCCTACGCGTCATGCATCTAGTCATGCATGTCCACCAATGACTTAAATTCTGCCAAGTCATTGGTTTTCCTGTCTGGCTCAGGCAACCCATTCCAAGCTATAATAGCACTAAGGAAGAAGGAGCATCTACTTGCGAGCGGTATATTCTTTAAAATCTTGCCATTTATAAACATAAAAGTAAATGGATTATATACATAAATAGAATTCTGATTGGACCTACTTGAGATGGAGTGTTGTTTTGACGTCAAGAAACTTGTTAAGTACACAAAAACAATAGCTACTTAGGGCAGCGTGTCTCAACCATTTTAGTACCACGTCCGATTAAATACTATTCCAAATAAGGCGCGCTCCCAAACTATTGAGCAAAGTCCATTCCTCAGTTACGGTGCTTTAGCTAATGTCAGATATCGTGATCATAAAGGAAAAACCAGATATGCATGATTCATTTTCATTATTGGAAACTGAACACATTAAAACTCCAAAGTTTTATGTTTAATACTATTAATTATAAATGATTTTTTTTTAAATAATACATACAATAAAGTTTGTTTCAAATACTTTAACTCTTTCTCTCCTAACTGACGATACCAACGTTGATTCCACCAGAATGTGGTAAATAATTACGGAGAGAAAGAGTTAATGAAATATGCAACATTTAGGTTAAATTAATTCACGGTGATGTTTAGTAAGATGTGTAACGTAATCAATCGAGCGATCTCTAATCAACCAAACCTAAATCATTTTTTAAAGCAAGTGAAGAAACATTTTAGCTTTGCGAAAATAAAAAAAGAAAGGGAAAGTTTGCTTTAATCTTTAACTGAGATTATAATATCCTGATTTTTTTCTTTTATTAGTCAATTAAATACATGATATATCCTTCCAAAAGATAGCTTTTTTTCATATTAATTAGATCGTTCTTGAATGAAAATAGAAGGTGGAGTCCCGCAAGTGTTTCAATTGCCAACCAATGAACCGTAGTGACCTATTTTAGTTTAGAGTTTAGAGATTATGTTAGTTTTGTCAAAATATATATATATATATATTGTGCATTACTATTAGCCACGCTAAAGGTAGTGACATAGTCAGACAGACATATGACGTGACGCGAATGCGGGTACATGATAGAAGAAGAATATGGCTAGGGCTAATAGAAAGATCTGTCTTCTGTTTCTTTGGCCAACTGTTAACGAGTAGGGTGTCATGTGGCCAGCACAACGACCAACCGCCTATATTTTCCCCCAACTAAAGTCAGGTACCTATTAGAGTTGGGGTGGACTCGGGGGGGGGGGGGGGGCTAAAAATCCAGAAGTTCGAAACCCCAATTTTCACCAAGATTCGAACCCAGGACCACCGGTTCAGAAACGAAGTGCTTTAACCACTCAGATGACCTTAACATCATCTACCATATATACCGCATGGTCTGAAAGGGAAACTTTACTCTATTTACTTTTTTTTAATAGAAAGAAGGATATTGATGGAGAGTGCCAGTTTAATTTATCACTTGATAAAGTGTATTGTATTTAATTGTGATGTCCCTTGGCTGTTTGCGGACTCGAGCAGTAGAATAAGTGAAGTAGTGTTAGACAGCACACAACACCCAAGCCAGGACTTCCCCAGTTACAGCGACTGATCTGTTGCTAAATCTAAAGCTAAACATTCCTTAAGGTCTCCCTAGCAACTTTCGTGACGTGACGCGTGGGTGAACCATGATTCTGTTATTAAATGCCTAGAAGTGTATTGAACCCAGGAGTGTAGTGTATCTAAATATACACTCAAATGAGTCATCGCAATTGTAGGTTATACATATTTACCAACCTGCTTCTTTATATAGCTCTTTATAGCGAAATAGTTTGTGTTGTAATAATATGACGTAATTCTGAAATGTTCTAGAAATTCTCCCTAATCAACGCATTGTGCTCTATAAAAAGATTTTATACTGGGTCAATTTCTTTTGGTCTCGTTTTGAGTTCGGTTTTTTTTTTAGGCCACATCTAAAAAAAAACGTGATCAGCGCCTTAAATAGAAATCAATAGGTCAAGAGTAGGTTTTAATATCTGTACACAAGAGGAAGAGGCAAATAAATCTAGCAATCGTCCTAAATAGATCTATCTATAGATCTAGAACGTAGGTGTGGATGTCAGAAGTGGACTTTGTCTTTAGTAGAAATGAAATAAAGTTATATTTAGTATTGTTCACTAGGAAGTAGACAGCAACTACAACGTCACCCTGTAGGCGTTCAACTTTAGTTTCAAACACATCTTCGAACATTTTGACTTAAGTTTTCTTGAATGGAAAGCGTGCCACCAAAGCGAAAGCCACCTTGACTTGCAATATATGTGGACGGGAGTGTCTCTCCAAAATAGGGCTCCACAACCATACCAAAGAGTGTTGAAGAGGAACCATAGTCGTTTCACGACTGAAGGAGGCCAATATATAATTCACAACTATTTACAGCTTTTGAATGGAGATATACTGAAGTAATTTCAAAGTAAATGTCCCCCCTAACCTGTGTTATGTGTGGACGGGATTATGGCTCTGAAGTCATGTAGACAAGTCCTCTGCGAGATGAGCCAAAGTCTTTAGGACTGATTGGTATTTTCTATATTATCATCATGATCATGATTTACTGGTTCTTGTTAGGCGCTTGCAAAGTTCGCTCATGACGACGGATGCCTAGCTTAGGGGGGGGGTGGCAAGAGGGGCAACCGTCCCAGGCCCCGCGCCTGAGGGGGGCCCAGCGATTGGAGATTTTATTGTCAGCATCTTCGAAAACAAAATCAGTTCACATAAACTAGGACTTGTAACTCAATATTTTCCCAGTATCTTTATGATACCAATTACCATTGCAGCTCCTAACATACATTTTCGTTTTTTTCAAAAATACCGTTGAGTTTCGGTAAAAACAGCACTCTGCAGATTCTAAGAGGCTATTATCGTTTAACAGTTCACAATAAAAACACGTAGGTGAAGGTAACCAATGGGCCTCATTCACCAATCGTAAACAAACAACATTTAGCCACGTGGTGCTCTATCTCTTCTATATAATTTACGATCTCATGTGTAATTCATGATGGTTATCACGTGACAGTTTTTTTTCCGTTGTTTTATCAATAAGGTCACGTGACTAAGTGTCGTTCGTTTAGATTGGTGAATGAGGTCCATTCAAAGAATATATTTCGTGCTTAAACCTCCGACGTCCAAACGGATTTTTATTAGATAAATGCGTAGTGATAAAGTTTGAATTCCGCTTCTAACTTATGAAAGTTGTATTTCAAAGAGTTATTTATTACATTTCTAGTAACATTAATACAGCTTTAAAAAAAATATTTTTTTTAATGAAAATTAATAAAGAAATATACAGTGTTTTCTTGACTTTCGCTGGTGATACGTTCTAAGACCGCACGCGAATGTCAGATTTTCGCGGTATTTAATTTTATATACGTACACTATTTTCGGATATGAACAATATCACAAGACATCCCCAAACATTTAAAACCCCTAGATAACCATTTTCCATTTCATTAATAACTTTCACATGCTTTTCCTTTAAAAAAGACTCAGTAGTTTTTAAGTGTCACACAGCACTGTTATGTCGCATTACAGTATAAAAAGAATTTGTGCGAATACATTAAATATACTGTTAATTTAGTCTGCAATAAAAAAAAAGGGTTGCGGGTGTATGAGAAGAATTCCTTATTGGCTACTGTAACCTGGCCTGTATTGAACCAGTTGATGTACTTGTACAGCTATTTCGTCCAATCAGCTTCCAGAAAGTTTGGCGATGACGTATTAAGTTATTAAGTTGTTGTTTTTTCCAATAGTCTACTTTGATGGATATGGTGCGGCCGTGGTAAAACACGTGTCACCATATTAAAAAAATTGTTTTTATATTATTTTTATTTTTTTTTTGAAAACCCGTGGTGTAGCCATTAGTCTTGGCTGGCTACCCACCTAGCAGAAGTAAAACTGAATTCAAAACTCTCCTGTCTTGCAACTCAAACATGGGAAAGGTTTTTGTGGGTTAACCTGAGGAAAAATAAGGAGCCGGCGACCATAATGCAGTTTGCAGCACACACCACTACATCCTGTTAGAACCTGTGACGCTGCTAAGCCCAAACGTTTATATGTAGTTTGCAAAGAATTACAAATGAAGCTTTTAATTTTATAACTCATGCCACCGAAGCAACCTTGAACTGTATTGTTGCTTAAAGAAATTCTTTTAATAATATCAGATGTGGGTTTGTGTAAAACAGGTTTTAAAACTACAACGGCTGGTAAAAATCAAAGTTTTACCTATGGTGTTTTCCGCATTTTGCCATAAATAAGTAAATTTCCCCTTTCAGTCATTGTGATGATGTTATGGTCATCTGTTTCTTTGGCCAACGGTTAACGAGCCGGATGTCATGTGGGCAGAACAACGACCAACCGCCTTTACTTTTACTAACATAATTCAGGTACCCATTAGAGATGGGTGGACTCAGGGGAGCCCTGAAAATCCTGAAATTCAAAATTCACAGAGATTCGAACCCAGGACCCCAATTACGGAAGCCAAGCGCTTAACCACTACCACCACACCCTTTTTTGCTATAAGTGAACAGATATTGTAAGACTCATAAACCACCATCTTCTCTACCTGATGTTGAATAGAGATTTTGTGGGTCTATTCTGAACTTTATCTTTGAATGTTCAAAAGTTTTTCAAATCTATATCTTTTTATCAGGGTGATATTGTCGCAGAAGATCCTCAAGCGTAATTAGTTTTATATCGTCATAAAAAAGGCAATCGGTAACCGCTTGGTTGACAAGGAAAGAATGAAAAATTTTATATAATCAACGCTAGACAGTCTACATTTCTTTTTGTTAAACATTATTTACATGAAGACATATATATATCCACTTTGGGAATCACTGCGTTAGGGCTTAAAAACCAACCCACGCAGACGACAAGACTAGAACAAGTAGAACCTTCGCGGATAAGGGCTTTGTCTGCAATAGATCTGAGAAAATATACAGGTCGCAACTGGGTTTGCCTGGTCATGTGATATACTGCATATTCCCTTAACCTTTGGAATTAATTCAATATCTATATATAGTCACATATTTGTTGCGTAAAGATCTAGATTATTCTAGATCCAAATCCGATTAGTCATCCTTTGTGTTTTCTAATCATATCATTTTCAACACTCGGAACTCACATGCAACCTCAAATGTTTCTCGTGGTTACGTCAGTGGTTTCTATTTTAAGAGTTAATTTATATCAACCAATCAAATCACAGCAAATAATGTATATAGAGCGCCGGATTTCCATCTGCTTTTCCAATAAGCATTACCAGTGATTCAACGCACACAAGGAAGACTCGAGACATGGGTGTTTTCCGTGCTGCTGCCTTGTTTGTCTGTACTGTGTTCAGTTTAAGAGGGGGAGATATCAAGAAAGACAACCGCATACTCAAGTAAGAAAGCGTCTTTTTTAGTCTTTTGAATGAAGAATTAAGAATAATATTTATCTTATCTTAGCATTAATGTTAGCTACTAGTTTATTTTGTTTCGTATTATTTATTACTTATCTACATTTTTACATTACAAAATCATCTAAAAGTTTAAAGTCGTTAATGTCATAAGAACAGTTTGTCTTGTACGTCATGAAGTATATAAGAATTAGATTTAGATCTAATTAAAGGGGACAAATTGAAAGTCCAGTTAGTTTTTAAAGCAGAGCTATATCTATATCTTGATTACGATCCCATTTTTTGTGTCTGTTTTGTTTCGTTGTTTATACTTAATGAAGTATATAAAGAACGTTCATATTTTTCAAAGTTAACAAACTTGTTAGTGCGAGAGGCCTGAGAGCGAGAGAAACCATATTAAGATTCCGTTTTCTAGTCCAGGGTGTGATTTATTTGCTACAGAGTTATTTACAGTATACGTTCATTATTGTATTAAATATGTATGTTCTTATATAAATCAACCCCTGGTGTTCTGAAATCATTGTTAAACAAAGCCTTCCTTGTCCATAAACCAAGCAGGAAGAGCTCACAACAAATGTTAAGTGAAATGGAGGTGGTAATCAGAAACGTTATGACGTAGAGTCCTAGAAAGACCCTACGCCAACCAATCATTTTGGACTTTTTTTTCATACAGTGTTTGAGATATAAATATCTGTGTACAATGTTTGTCAGTGACGTCAAGTCAGGCGGGACAGAACAAAAAAAAACACACAGTATTGACTGATATATTTCTGTTACAGTCACGTGATTTGTACTGACACAGTTACCGCCCCAGCGGTCGATTGCCTCCTTCAGTTGCCCAACAACTATGGATCATCATTTGAAAGAGGAATCGATGCCCAACGAGGTGCTGAAAATCTCGTCTATTGCGGTGCTGCTGTATTTTGACGATGATATGCACTTTTTAAATATTCGTCAGTCAGACATGAATCTCGAACAAAAAAAAAAAAGGGATCTATTTTTTTAAAGTGAATTCCTTTTTTTTTTTTAAAGAAGCTGATGACTTTTTGTAATAGCAATAATTTTGTTCTTAATAAGTAAAGTTCTAATTCTTAGCGTATAGATCCAGACTTAGACTTTAATGCAGACCAGGAACTACCCGATGACGTAGGTGTGCTCAAGATGCAAACTGTCGAGACATCCAGACCAAAATTAATTTTAAACATTATTATATTTCTAAAAGTAATAACGGTCAAACCAGAGTTTTCCCTGTGTGGCCAGCCAATTAGCTAATAATCTTAGTTTTTCTTTCCACAAAAATGTACTTATCTCTTAAATTTCAAGGAAAATCATTGGAGCCATTTTCGAGAACCGAACACATTTTTTTTTACCGATGAAGAATTTGATTGGTGAATAAAGGAATCGTAAAAAAAAAGCGAATCAAATTTGTGCTTGACCTATTTCCCTATGACCTAATTTCTTGGTAAGGTTGTCACGTGACGAGTCAACGTTGAAAAATTAAATTCATCCTCTGTAACCTCATTATGCACTTTGTTCTTGGGGGGGGGGGGCGGCTGTAACCCGCGGGCCTTAGTTCGGGCATCACTGCTGCACACATGTATGCTCCTTTGCTTATTGACAAGCAACTCGTTCAAAAAGAGGCCAGCCAAAGCTTCCAGTAATCAGAATTTTGTTTTTTAAAAGAGAAGAGGGTTTACAGCCATTGAACTTTGGACTGTCAGCTGTCAGGTTAGTTTTACTTGTCAGCATGTTGTCAAAACACAAACGCACTAACTTTCCTAGATCTTAAATTTAATTAGAAGTTCTAGTGAAATGTAAATGAGACAGTGGTTTTTAGCTGAACTCATCTTGTTTACTTAATGGTATTACAGTAAGGACATCAGTTTACTAAATGGCTGTTTAGGACGAAAAAAGAAATAATGAACTGGAAAGTTCTGGCAAGGCATGCCCTGTATGAAATGGTCTATATGACAAGCTTTCAGTCACATGACTTCTATGGCTGATCACGTGAAGTACGAGGTGAAAGCCTGGGCATTGGCCAAGGTCGAAACACTGTCTCCTACACAATCTCCTCTTCTCCGGTCAGCTGTTGGGTCCAAAAGAACTGCAATAGCCTATATAGTTTGTGGTCAGCGTCGGAGGATCAGTTTACTATTAAATGGTATGACATCAGGTTATTGTCTTTATAATATGATATGCATACACTTCTATTTTTATTTGAGACTTTTATAATATAACCTTTTTTAAATTAAAATTACGATAGTTTTATTGATAATAAAAAGTTTGATTGTTTCGTTAAGGTAAACTGTATTGTTTATAAACTTATTAGTGAGACTTTTTTAGTTTGCTTTTTTTTATGTATCTTCTTAATATGTAATTTTGGTAACTACATAAATTGTGGTAATCTGCTCTTTGTTATTATATTAATATTCTATAATCAGTTTTTACATTTAAAATAAGGCGTGGTGGTCGAGTGGTAAGACGCTATTCTTCCGAACTGTAGGGTCCCATGTTCGAATCCTGGTTATGACTTGGATTTTTAATTTCTGGATTTTTTTGGGGAGCCTCCGAGTCCAACCAGCTCTAATAGGTACCTTATATTAGTTTGAGAAAAGTAAAAGCGGTTGGTCGTTGCGCTGGCCATATGACACCCTCATTAACCGTGGGCAACTGAAACAGATGACTTGTACATCATCTGCCCAATCGATCGCCAGTTTTAAAAAAAAGTAAAACTTCTTTTTAACATTACAAAAGACATAACTTAAAATAATTGAAAAGAAATGATAAAAAGAAGAGTAGTGATCTTGAGAAATATGAGGGCGAAGAATACAAATTAAAAAAAGATAAAAATATAGCAAAAAAAAATAAAGATGGGGATTGGGAGACATTTTGAAATATATAAACAAAGAAAATAATGTCGACTGTTGCCAACTAATAACTTACAATAATTTATGCTCCTCGTTGTTGAAGAACTTAGAAACATTATTCTTGTAGTTGTGTAGTGCTACCACGTAAAGAGAATTTTTTGTAAAAGTTTTAACCTACGTAAGTTAACGTCATCTGTTCACCGATAAACCAAAAAGAATTCTATTTATAGCTTCACCTCCATTTCAAGAAATCCCCCATTAGGATTTAGTTTTGATCTTGATTCAGCTTTAAGTTGACCGAAAACTATAGCAGTCTTCCAGTTGCCGAATTTCTCGTAATTTTTGGTTTTTGTTTTAATTTTCAGTTTCTAAACAAAATGAGAGTAACAGCAAAAACAATAAAAAAAAAGAAGAATCTTGTGTATAAATTGCAGTGATATTATGGACTGTGGTTAGTTTATGCTGGAGTGGCTGGAATCTATGACATTAGTATTTTAAAACAATGTGGATCAAGTCATTGTGAGAGCATTCATAGCAAGTGTAAGTTTTTCCTGTCAACTTATGTATGTGGTTATAATAGTATCTTTCTTACACGTCATTGTATTGTTACCCCCATCCCCTAACAACAAAATTTCTATACCCTAGGTACTCGGGAGCCGTTAAGACGACCCCAGGAGACAATTGTCTTTAAATCACAGTAGATCTACTCCATGAAAGATTATGCGTCAGAAGAAAAAAACAAAGCCAAGAAACAATTTAAAATTTTGAATAGATCCATCTCCATTTCACTGTGCATTTGAAGAATTATTCGTTTTGGTTTTGTACTTTTAAAAGGCTTCATCTTTTTAAATTAGTGTTATATTTTTTTGTCTGTATCAAATATGTCAATTGGACTTCACATTTATAGAAATACATTTGTAGATTATTGTAGAATGATCTAATAACACATCATTTTTAATATGAATGTTAATTTCATATTTAATTGCATTGATCATTACACATTATTGAAAGTGTTACTGCCTCAATGTCTGTGCCTTTACTTTTTCGTTTAGAATCTATGCTTTTATTCTGTTCCTCGTACCCTGGCTTCGGTTACCTTGAAATATCCGTTACTCCAGGGGTTCTCAACCTGTGGGTCGCGACCCCTTTGGGGGTCGATTGACGATTTGCCAGTGGTCGCCAAAGACCATCGACAAAATGAATTGTTATTGTCTATTCTTCTATTGCTGTATGTGTGAGCGGGGGGGGGGGGTCTCAGAAGAGTGGGGGATTGTATTAAGGGGTCGCCGAGCATAAAAGGTTGAGAACCGCTGCGTTACTCGGACATGAATAGTTTAGCGGATACAACAAAATTGTTTCGAGTCTATCTCGGCAATGGAGCAAAAGGTCACATCTTTGTTTAAAACAAAGCATAGGCTCCTACGGAACGAAACAGTATTTGTATTTATTTATTGTACATGATTACTTTAATTTCAAAATGAATAGGTGTGTTTCTTTTTCTTTCCAGTTTCAATACAAAGAAATCATGCAATAGATCAAATAACAAAAGAAACAGAACAAGATCAATCAACGCAAGTATATGTAGCTGTGACGCCAACCACTTGAAGTGTCGAATTAAGGAAAATACTATAAACAATAAAAGACAATGAAACTGAAAGTAGTTCAAAGCTCCAAGAAAACGTTAAGCTAACCAAACAAGACATAGATGACGTAAGTTCTCAATTTGATAATTCGCCAGCACAAAAGTCAAAGCTTTATGAAGAAATCTGTAGCTCCACATACTTTCGAATAAAACATCAAACAGATGTCTATCTAGTGACACAAAATGGAGACGATAGCATGCAAGCGAGATATTTATATAAAGAAGAAAACAGGCTGGGAACATTCGCCACATACCCAACATCAGCGGCCAAGTCGGCAGTGGTTCTGGCTCAGTCTGGGTTCGCCTACACTGGAACAGGCCGAGATGGGGACGATAGAGTCACCTGCGTATTTTGTCAGGCAGTGAGATCGTCCTGGAGACCAGAAGAAAATGTTGAGGAGGTTCACAGATCACTTTCACCGAATTGCTCCTTAGTGACTGGACAAAACTCTGGAAATGTCCCCATAGTGTACAGTTCTTCTCGATCATTCCAAGAATTACTTAATGCAGCAAGCTCTACACGTGGTAGGGAGTCCACACCAAATAGACGTGAAAACTGCCATACAGAACACAGAGAGAACGCGTTAGGAGCCACGAATTTGACAGAATCAGAGAATACCCAATCATCGTTACAGCAAGTAGAATCCTTATCACAAGGAAATCCAGAATTGCAGCATTCCATTGACAGTAGTCCCCAGTCTATTACAAATAACAATAGGACACATGAAGCAGGGCAAGCAGCTTCCTTAACTGGAGGTTCACAAGCTGATGTCAACATCACACCTTCCTCTAATGGAACATCTCAAAGAGAAGCATCACCAAGTGCAACCCGAAATACAACTACTAACAACAGCAGCACAGCCCAAAATACTAATAACAGCCATACAGCCCCAATTACAAGAAGTAATAACAGCACAAATGCACGTAATGATAACACTAGTGCCAACGGACCGACATACTCAGAGCTAGGCATTGTAACAGACAGACCAAAACGTCCTGAGTATGCTTTGAAATCGGAAAGATTAAAGACATTTACGAATTGGCCAAGGGATCATCGTCTACAGCCTTCAGAACTTGCTGATGCTGGGTTTTTCTATGCAGGTAATGTGTTTGTTTTAAAGAAATCCAAATTTTCAGTTCTCTATTCATAGCCATGCAAAGTCATTGATTATTTAGTTATTAAGTCTTTTTATAGAACATTGAAAGTCATGGGATTACATTTCCCAGAATATCTTTCACCTAATATTTAGCAAATTAAAGCCAAAAAGAAACTCGTAGAATGGAAAAATCTTAGCGTTGATCAGGATACAAAAATGTTTATGTGCATTTTATTTCACCAGGTTACGGAGACTGTGCCCGATGTTTTTACTGTGGTGGAGGTTTACGTAACTGGGACGATGAAGATGATGTCTGGGTGGAGCATGCCAGGTGGTTCTCTAAATGTTCTTTCATACGTCAACGTGTTGGACAAGTCTTTGTGGACACTGTCCAGGATCTGAACAAAACTTTAGACAAGGTACATGTTTCACTGGACTGTAGATGTTTGTTGTTGTTGTTCATGTCGTTGTTGATGATGTTATTGTTGATATTGTTGTTTATGATGTTATTGTTAATATTGTTGATGATGTTTTTGCTGTTGATGTTGTTAATGGAGTATATGATGATGTTTCTGATGATGTTATTGTTGACGTTGATCTTGTTGATTTTTTTGTTGTTGTTGATGTCGTCATTGATGTTGTTTATGTTGTCAATGTTGATGATTTTGTTATTGATGTTGCTGATGTTCTTGTTGCTGCTGTTGTTGTTGATGATGATGTTCTTGTCTTTCTAATATTTTGTATTTCTCAAATATGACAGATTCCCTATGAAGCAGTTGCTAACAAAATGGGAGTAGCTGCTCTATCAGCATATCAGCTTGGTGAGTTAATGTAACTCTATCTTATCTTATCTTATCTTATAGAATACAGACGTTAGTTCAAAAAAAGAAGATGATCTTCATACTAATAAATGTAAATATTAATTGGGTAACACTTGATTGTATGTAGATCTAGAAGCAACTCAAAATCACTTTAGAGTATTTCCGTTAAATAGGTGACAAGTATTTTGCTCATAATCGATTTAGGTGCTGTCTCGTAGTAAATGGTAATGAAACATTGAATGTTGTATATTTGCAAGAGTTATATTTAGCATTTCTACTTTTAGATATCAAAGAAGAAACATTGAGAAAGGACCCAGCAGTTAGAGCAGTCGCGGAACTTGGATTCCCTATGAATGCTGTCATAGAAATGGCTAAAATTGTTAAAGCCGAAGGTATGGGTCATCTTTTGTCTTATAGATGTATCTAGAATAAATAATTTAATAGAGGATATTTGGATATTTTAAAAATAATGTCTGGGTGAAGCTACCAGGTGGTTTTCTAATTTATTTAAAAATAAGGTAATTTGCTAGAAGCTACACTTAACTTTCAAAAGGCAGTACAAAATGAAAGCTTGAAATTTCAGTTCGTTTAGCCACAGAAGAGTAATCCAGAAAAATTGATGTGTTTCTTAAGTTGAAAATACCAAATACGTGTTATACAGAAGCACTTCAAATCTTGAAGTTTTTAAGTTTGGCTTTCTTTAGAATTGGAGGCACGGTGGCTGAGTTGGTAACTCGCTTGGCTTCCGAACCTCAGGTCCCTGACTGGGGTTTTGAATTTCGGCATGTTTTTGGCAACTTTGAGTACAACCAGCTCAAATGGATACGTGATATTAGTTGGGGGAAAAGTCAAGTCGGTTTGTCACTGTGATGGCCACATGACACCCTATTTAACCGTGGGGCATAGAAACAAATGAGCTTTACATCATCCGCCCTATAAATCACATTTATCTGAAAAGGGAACTTTTCTTTACTTCTTTATGATTTGTTTTCGTATGTGTCTAAGACTTGAAAATATCTTCTGTCACCAGACTCCAGCTTGTCTGCTGACAGACTTTTGGCTCGACTCAAAGAAGAAAGGGGGGACCAAGTTCCTGCTCCTAGACCTCAAGTGAATCACATCGCCTCTAATGGCGCCTCTAATGACTCCGGTAAGTTCTGATTTAACCGATGAGCAAGATTCTGAAAAAAAAAAATCGCTTGATTATCATTTAAGACAGACTATTGGTTTAGATTTTCTGTGATAGTTCATTTTGAGATTTTTTTTTTCAAAACCATGATTACAAATAGCGTATGTTTTTCCTAAGTGCAACAGTACTATTAACAGAAATTACTACATAAGTTTCTAGGTATAGTTTAAAAATAATATCACTGGAGGTAGATGAATATTAAAGCGCTTGGCTTCTAAACTGGGGTATCCAGGGTTCGAATACTGGTGAAGACTGGGCTATTAATTTCGGGATCTTTATGGCGCCTTGGAGTTCAGCTCTAATTGGTACTTACTTAGAATATCACTAGTTGAGTATTATTTTTACAAAGCTTCTATCAACTTAATCTGTCTGTTAGGTGAAATTTTTGTAAGCGTCTCTTCTCCCATTGCACCTTCTCGGACCCTGGCAAAATTTTGCACAATTATTTATTGTCGGTAACAAATCATGTATCAGTCAGAAAATAGGCAATTAAATAATTAATAAGCAGTATTTATTGATTATTTTGATATTGATTAAGGAAATGTATCTTACAGTATTGATAGATATCGCTATAAATTTACAGTTTTTTCCCTTTTATTATTATTATAGCTTTTATATAGCGCTACTTTTTCATGCTTATAGCATACTCAGAGCGCTTTGGTCCAATCTCATTTGTGGACCAGTTGGGGGGGGGGGGGGAAGGGGATATCTAGGAGTTGGTTTTCCTTGCTGCCCTTAGGCGCTCAGTAAACGCAACTCTGCCCAAGTCAGGTGTCTAACCTCGAGCCCCCTTCTAGGTAGCCGAGACAAGTTCAAGCGCACTTGGCCTCTCGACCACGCTTTTAGATTTACTTATGTTTTTAATAAAAGTATTTTTTTAAATGTTTGTTTGTTTGTGTATCACAGAGACCATGCGGAGACTGAAAGAAAACAACAACGTATTACGTCAGCAGACCACGTGTAAGATATGCATGGACAGAGAGGTGGACATTGTCTTCCTGCCTTGTGGTCACCTGGTGTCCTGCACTGAGTGTGCTGTGGCCATGAAGGACTGCCCAGTGTGTCGAGCACATGTTAAAGGGACAGTCCGAGCTTTCATGAGTTGAGCAAAACTGTGATATAGGTCTACGTGTAGAAGCTAGTGTGGTGCATATGTGTAAAGACTTTGAAAATGTATTACGAAACTGGCTTAGAATCAAAATATTTGTAACAAATGCCTGGTTGGGACATTTGTTAAGGTCAATTATGATTTCATTTTTTCTCATGTTAGTATATTTGATTTTGGCGCTTTTAATTCTAAATTAATGAACATCGTATGTTACAAATAGCTAAACATATCAGCTAAAAATTCTTTTGTTTCATATATACAATTCATTATGATATTTTATTAAAGAAAACGTATACAAGATACTGTACAAACTTTGAGGTTTAGTCGAGGCTTTAGAGCATTTGAAATATTTCTACCTGAAGTATCCTTTTCATGTAATACTCTAAAACTGTACTGATGTTTTTTTTTATCTTTATATGCACAAACATATTTACTTTATCATAGATGAACTCTGAAAGCTTTATAAAATTTTATACGAATGTTTAGCAACCTAACCTACATATACATAAATCTTTGTTTTCGATTTTTCAAAGTACTTTTGATGGCCCCTTTTGGTCATTGGCTTTTGTCTCAATAAATCCCTGCGCCCCCCTGGTTACTATGTCACTGGTTTTAACACCTTGGATACAAGAATAATCATTCGTCAAACTATTGTTGTACTGAACTATTTTAATATTATAATATATTCTTTCTTATCTTAAATGTATACAAATGATTTATGTTGATACTGATTTGTTTAGAGATCTTACAATACTCCTGAATGGTGATATACCAAACAATACCACATAAATGTTCAAATAGATTAGTATCTAAATATTAGTTATACAAATATGAAACAAATATCTTGGTATGATTTATTATACTGATAGGTAACTATATTTGATTTACATTTAGACAAGCACTTCGAGGCTTATTTGTTCATACAGTCTGTCATGCAATAAGTGGAACACTGTTAAATCTATAAAAGTGTAATCACTTCTCTCATCTATGTCCACTATAGCTGACACTATATACACGATGTAGGAACACTTCTCTCATCTATGTCCACTATAGCTGACACTATATACACGATGTAGGAACACTTCTCTCATCTATGTCCACTATAGCTGACACTATATACACAATGTAGGATCACTTCTCTCATCTATGTCCACTATAGCTGACACTATATACACAATGTAGGATCACTTCTCTCATCTATGTCCACTATAGCTGACACTATATACACAATGTAGGATCACTTCTCTCATCTATGTCCACTATAGCTGACACTATATACACGATGTAGGATCACTTCTCTCATCTATGTCCACTATAGCTGACACTATATACACGATGTAGGATCACTTCTCTCATCTATGTCCACTATAGCTGACACTATATACACGATGTAGGATCACTTCTCTCATCTATGTCCATTATAGCTGACACTATATACACGATGTAGGATCACTTCTCTCATCTATGTCCACTATAGCTGACACTATATACACAATGTAGGATCACTTCTCTCATCTATGTCCACTATAGCTGACACTATATACACAATGTAGGATCACTTCTCTCATCTATGTCCACTATAGCTGACACTATATACACGATGTAGGATCACCTCTCTCATCTATGTCCACTATAGCTGACACTATATACACGATGTAGGATCACCTCTCTCATCTATGTCCACTATAGCTGACACTATATACACGATGTAGGATCACTTCTCTCATCTATGTCCACTATAGCTGACACTATATACACGATGTAGGATCACTTCTCTCATCTATGTCCACTATAGCTGACACTATATACACAATGTAGGATCACTTCTCTAATCTATGTCCACTATAGCTGACACTATATACACGATGTAGGATCACTTCTCTCATCTATGTCCACTAAAGCTGACACTATATACACGATGTAGGATCACTTCTCTCATCTATGTCCACTATAGCTGACATTATATACACAATGTAGGATCACTTCTCTCATCTATGTCCACTATAGCTGACACTATATACACAATGTAGGATCACTTCTCTCATCTATGTCCACTAAAGCTGACACTATATACATGATGTAGGATCACTTCTCTCATCTATGTGCACTATAGCTGACACTATATTTACGATGTAGGATCACTTCGCTCATCTATGTCCACTATAGCTGACACTATATACACAATGTAGGATCACTTCTCTCATCTATGTCCACTATAGCTGACACTATATACACGATGTAGGATCACTTCTCTCATCTATGTCCACTATAGCTGACACTATATACACAATGTAGGATCACTTCTCTCATCTATGTCCACTATAGCTGACACTATATACACAATGTAGGATCACTTCTCTCATCTATGTCCACTATAGCTGACACTATATACACAATGTAGGATCACTTCTCTCATCTATGTCCACTATAGCTGACACTATATACACAATGTAGGATCACTTCTCTCATCTATGTCCACTATAGCTGACACTATATACACAATGTAGGATCACTTCTCTCATCTATGTCCACTATAGCTGACACTATATACACAATGTAGGATCACTTCTCTCATCTATGTCCACTATAGCTGACACTATATACACAATGTAGGATCACTTCTCTCATCTATGTCCACTATAGCTGACACTATATACACGATGTTGTTTTAAATAGTCTCGCCCATTCTCTTTTAATGTACACCTCTCTAGATCATTCAAACTGTGTCAAATGTGCATTATTTTATCTACTTTCCTGATGCTTGATGCATTCCAATACCTTTCAATGTTTAAAGAATACATCTAACATAGTTGGCTGTGATTTGTTTAACTCGATACTTACTTCTGTACACTTTTGTTGCCAATTTTGATTTTCTGTGATATTTGTCATTTTATTTTCAATAGCGTTTATCTTGTTAACATTTGTTTTTCTTATTCTATAATTTTATTTGCATATTTATTATAAAGCTTTGGTTCTAACCAAAATAAAATTCTTTACCAACGTAATTTTCTAATTGATTTAAAGCTCATGGCATTACTGAGTCATGAATTGATATCAAAGATACAAACTTTCGATTTTACACTATTAGCATTCATACTGAGCAATGGACTGGCAGAATTTGTGTTTATAGTTGGCATCGTATTACTTTTTTCTATATCTATTATATAAAGATCATATCTAGTTTTACACTCGCAATTACTGCAATACGCAAATTAATTTCCAAAAACTAAAATATCATCTCGCGTTTCTGTAAAGAATACTAATAAAATAATGTTTAAAATGTACTTGTTGAATCACAATGTTGCGTGATATAGCATTTACATGGATGATTCGGGTATCTAGTTTAAATCATTTTCCATAGATTATGATGTAACTTCCCATGTCAGATCATAGGTTAACTTACAAAACTGGAATTTGTGACATCATAGGTTAACTTACAAAACTGGAATTTGTGACATCATAGGTTAACTTACAAAAGTGGAATTTGTAGCCACTATGGACTACCTCACAACTCTATCTCTCCGTAATTATTTTCCACGTTCCGACGGAATTCTTCATTTCGCTCATTAGTATTTCACTACTCTGTTTTGATTACGCTTCCATTACTTTTTTATTTGTTATCAGAGAATGTTTTATTTGGTCTAGAGTTAAAGAGGAATGCGTACTCTTTTAATAGAAAAACCAAGTAAAGTTTATAAAATAAAACTTCTTCATTTAATGAGGTCAAATCAACGATGGTACCGCCAATTAAGAGAAAAAGTGGCCTACCAATTACCTGTTATTTACCATCTGGTCAATGTTAATATAATCTTTCAACGTTCTAAAAACCATGGCAATATTCCTTACTGCTATTCACGTGCAATCTGCATTAAAAAAATATTTTTTTTTTACAAACTAGATCTGGATCTATATTTCGTTACAAGCGTTTTGCAAAGAAACATTCCCAGATTTTGTTGTTTCTTTTTTTATGCTGGCCATAAAATGCAGATACAATTATTTGATTTTATAATCAAATGTCATTGTACATATTTTTACATTCATTTAGTTTATTGCCATACAATCTTTATAATTTAATTCTACTTATCTATTTTATTTAACTTACCTTCATACCAATGTGGTAATTAATTGAATGCATAGACTGACTGTTTTATTTTTTTATTATTATTTGTAACTCCCTCGTCTTTCAAAGAATTTGTTATTGTGAATCAACACATGATTTGTAACAAACATTATTATGCTCTTATATTTATACCTGTTTCTCAAATAAAATATTGTCACTTATAAACAAAGAGTTCATTACTAGCAATATCACCATAGGCATTAGGGTATATTTGCATAGTCTATGTTATTCATTATCTATAAACACGACATCAGGCATGTAAGATATAATAATAGCAGCACTTAAGTACTAGGTTTTTAAGAGAAAAAAATGAAGAAAGTATAGCGAAACATAGAGTCAACACATGATGAAGCCCGAAGTTTCTTGCAAAGACAAATACCGTAATTTTTTAAAAAACATTTCGCATCTATCTTTCTCTAGCAATGCAAGACGACACTTATACATATAACATAAACATAGCCTCCAAGTGGTAGTAATTATAGAAATATAATATGTGTTGACCCTAGATATAGAAATATTTGTGGGCACCATTATGTGGAGGAATATGTGCGGGCTTTGTGTGGTGGTGCGGGACCCAAATAACTCTTTTTAAAAGAGCGGGATGCCGGAAGTGGACGTTAGTTTAATCGAGACCAAATGTGATAGATGGCCTGAACGCTGACCTGCAGCGTCACAACCTGTGGGCCGTTTAGACCAATAGCTCGTTACCACGTCACAGGTTTGTGTTGAGGCCTTCTATAACAAGTGGTCTTGGTTTAATCCCATGGTCGCTGCTAGGCGATGGCGCCGTGTCGTGGTCATTGATTCGAGTCCTCGTCTAGACTTGTCTAAGTTTCGCCATATTTTCTTGACCTACTTCTCTTAATAACCTTGGTATCTTGTTTCTGTTATTATTATGTGTTACATGCCATGAAAATTACTAATTTGTTTCGTCTCTAAAACCTTCAAACTCCATGTTTATTCCTTGTCTATGGTACCTTTATACTGTATTGCACTGTGAGTAGATATTGTGGAAAACGACCGTGACAGTAATGATGATGTTGTCAGTGCAACTTTATTCCCCCCACCATAAATCCTTCACATTCCTATGAAATAAATATTGCATACAATAAAACAAAAGCTATACAATAAAAGAGCAGAGATCATACCAATTTCTAAAGCAATGTGTAAACAGCGTAACTTCCTATATGAACCAGATATATGGGATATTTTTAAAAAGGGCAATTTACATTCGGGTTGTTTGTAGAACGTTTTATATGTTTCGAAAGTTCCTTCAAAGCTGAAGAACATCTATATTCTAGTCCGAACCTCCCCGCAGTACGATTGGGGATTGGAGCGGACACGGTATGAACCCGGTACCACTCGACAAGAATGCTAGTTAATTAGCTTTAATCTTAAAAACTCTGCACCACAATAAGATCAGATGGAATTCCCTAAACAGTTATCCGAAACCGAAATACGTTGGTCATAGGCAAAGGAGTTTCTTTATCAAAATAGATTCTGAAATCGAAGATATAATTCCATTTTTGTTTAGGTTGCAACTTTACTAGAATATTATCAACTTGCTTATCTTATCTTATCTTATATAATACAGACGTTACTTCAAAAAAGAAGATGATTACGTCCTACGCGTCATGCATTTAGTCATGCATATTAACCGATGACTTAAGTTCTGCCAAGTCACTGGTTTTCCTGGCTACCTCAGGCAACCCATTCCATGCTCTAATAGCACTTGGGAAGAAGGAGTATTTGTACAAATTTGTCCTAGCATATGGGACGAGGAAATTCAGTGTTTGATGTATAATTGCTACTTTACTTTTGAGTCTTCTGTCCTGAAGGCTTTCTAAATTTAGTGATTTTACTTTACAGACGAGGTCAAGGGTCCTCACACACAATGACATAGAAAAGAAAAACTGCTTGATAAAGATACTTTACCGGAATGATTACAATGGCCTGTGGATAAATATTTGAGAACCAAAGGAGAAAGTTTTCTTAAAGTTAATGTGTCGCTGCTAAAACGAGGATCCTTTAATTGCCTTATTCTAGTTTGTTGTTTGTTTTACTTCGCGGATCACTTTCACAATCACTGAATGTAGGTCAACCTTTTTCGACACCCAAAAGTTTGACTTTAAACGAATAGGGTGTTTTCCCGTGTATTTAAAAATAGCGAGCCAATGAAATCCAACTGTGTTAACATATAAATGTAATACATCTACAAACGTTACGGCATACGTTGTCAATCTCTGTTTCCCTGTGTGAGCCTCGAGTAGGAGAAATGTTAGCCTTCATATTTAAAACTTTAATAATAAAACCTGTTTACATGTCAATTGGTTACCTATCAGAGAATAGTATTTTGAGGGAGATTAACATGATGATTTAAAGTCTAAGTGGAAAGTTTAGATAAGGCTAGCATAATAATGCTAAAGCCATATAAATAAGTTTGATATTAATATGTTGAGAACAATTAACCTGAAGCTAGTTTATATCAACAGTTTATTAAGAATCCATCACTTTTCTTTTTATCAGTGATTTATTTATTTTTTTTTTGAATAAAATATTATGTCCTTATCAGTATAAGTATACTGTACATTTTGAGTTAGCTAATTATCAGTGCAAATCGTTAGAAAGAATTACATATACCTAATCTACCAGTGGAGTAGCAAGGGTAGTGCGTTTTGGTGCGGGCCGTACCAAGCATGAGACTAAATGTAGTTATAAAGGTTATCAAATTCATTGATTTTTCTGTTATTTACAACCAATTTGATACTAATATAAATAACAAAGCTTCCTTAAAAAAAAATAAATAAATAAATAAATAAAACAAGAATATAAGGAAATAAAAGGAACAAGCACTCTGTAGTGTCAGCTTATTACTATATTCCTTTCAAGCATATCAGATTAAGAGCATACAAAAATTGTGCTAAATATTTGCCTGACATGCAGAATATTGTATTGTTTTATTTAGTATCAGGCTGTCTCTCTCTCTCTCTCTCTCTCTCTCTGATGTTGTTGTTATTCTGTTCAAAGATAAATACGCAGGAAAATTGCAGCATTGACTGTAGTATGCTCGCTGGCTGAGTGGTAAAACGCTTGGCTTCTGAACAGGGGGTCCTGGGGTTCGAATCCTTTTGAAGACTGGGATTTTTAATTTCAGGATCTGAGACCATCCAGCTCTAATGGGTACCTGACATTAGTTGGGTGATGGTCAAAGCTAAAAGCGTAGGTGGTTGGTCGTTGTGGTGGCCACCCTCGTTAAACCGTAGGCCACACTGAAACTGAAAACCTGTACATCATCTGCCTTGTAGATGGCAAAGTCTGACAGGAGACATTACTACTGTAGTATGCACTTTGATGTTTAGTCAAAAATGGTTTCAACATACTATAAGTATCATTGCATTTTCAAAAAACAGCATTTAAAAAAAAAGCAGGTGATGACTAAGACTGCGAACTACTCTAAGAAGTCTTCTTGGTAAAATGTTTAATAAAATCATGTTCCAATTACATCGATATTTGGCATCCAGTTAATGTATACCTACATCGGCTAATGTGATGTTGTTGTTTTTCACTAATCATAATACACCATTCTTATATAGATAAGTTGCTTTGAGTTATTTTTAGAACGGTTGTTATATTACGTGGCTTTATAAATAGACTGAGATGGAGTGATGAAGCATTTCATGGAAAGAGGGGAAAAAATACCCTGACTAGATCTAGTCATTAACAAACTTGAGTCATTTTTCGGTACTATCAATCGATGCCATTGCTTACATACGATTATAGAGAAGTATTGGCCAATGATAGAACATAGGTATAGAGCAACATACGAAGGTGAGATGAATATTAATGCATCAAAGATCTATTTTATTGTTTCGTTAGTTCAAATCTTCGTAAAGGAGAGGGGCTTTTAATATTTTTCGGCTCCCCACATTGTTGCTCACCAATCTCCGAAAATAAAAAAAAAACATTCCCATTTTTTTTTTCGCGTATAGTCCTATGCCACTTGGTTAGAAAGTTAATGTGGGGCAGTATATACAGAATCATTACAATGACACCACAATCTCACTTAGAAAACAATTTATTCTACTAGATCTATTTGACATATATAAAGATTTGTCTATTCGTAGCCTTATGTGTCGAGAAATCCAACTAATTCAGCTCAATAGTTAAAATCAATGCATTTAAAATGTTCCAGCATATTTTGTTCAATCTTTACTATTAGCTCTACAAATAGGCCAATACTAAACATACAATATATAGCCATTTTGGTTTGCGTTTCGTAACAGATAGCACACATTTTGATCAACATTTTATATGTGAAATCTGAATGACAAAGTACTCCGAGCTGTTAGTTTTGTTATGCAAGTTTGGAATGTTCCTTTCGAAATGAAGATTTACATCCTCACGCAGGGACTGCGGAGGAAATACAGTGGGCAGGATTCAAACCCGGGACCACCGAGACGACAGTCCAGGGCATATACCACACAATCTATAAGTAAAGACAGGTGGAGAAATTTGCTTTCACGAAATCCCCAATAGCTGGGTTAAAAATAGTGCTACATCATTTCGGTTTCCTTCATCTACTCTGGTTGTCATTGAGTGAATACCCATTGTCGTGTTGGAACTATGTTAATGAGAAAGATAACAACCAAGCCAGTTGTTGAACAGTTTCTTGAATAGTTACTCTATCATTATCATGGTTTGTGGATTAAAAACTGATGGAATACGGAATAAGTGTTAACTATTTAAGAAACACTCAAATAAACCATAGAATTTCAAGGCCAATAGGAAATTTCTTCAAAAAAAAGGAATATAGTTGGCGTGTACATTTTCTTGGCTTTTCCATGGACTAGTATTACATGTCTATAAATAAAACACAGGCCGTGTATAAAACCTGGCGATATAGGAAAATGTCATTTTATAAATACAAAAAGTTTAGCTTAAATAATATTGCAAACAGAAATGAAGATCGTTTAGAGAGTAAGTATTTATTGAAATGTGTATAACAAAAATGTCAAGGTAAAATGTTTTTTTTTATGTTCCATTGTATGCTGTGTATAGCTTTAGCCCTGCTAGATATAAATGTGAGGCTCATTCCTTAAACAGCTACAAGCAAAACAAATATAGTCTACTTAAATTTTTTTTTGTATTAAATATCACTGGCGGGTTGTGGTGGAAAGTGGCGTTGCTAGGGTGGGGGCAGGGGAGGGGGGGGTCTCAATTTGAAAATCCCCCTGGGTCCCCCACTTGAGGGGGGTGGGCCAAAATGAGTGCCCGAAATTTTTTTTTTTTTAAATTAAATTGTAAATATTGCACCATTATCTCATGTCATGAAGTCGAATGTCAAAATTCAGGGGCCCATATAGAGGTCAAGCTTAATTGTTTTTACCTCTTTCACAAATCACTGGCACAAGAGTTGGATCATTCTTCAGAATTTTATTTTATTTACAAAATCGTAAAACATTATTACCATTTTCTTTCAACAGCAATGAAAAGACACAACTTTGTTTTAATGAAAACAACCCAACTGTCTGCGTCGTTTGTTAAATGTGTCAACAAGTCTACACAAAGAGAGGAAATACAATAACTCTTTAATTAAAAACATAGACTCAAGAAAAGAATCTGAAATCTATCAAGAAATTTAGGTCAGCAAGTGGAAGAGGACTCAGTTCATCTTTTTTAAATTAATCAGAAGATTGCTGCCACACTAAAAATAGAAATAGGATCATACACAAATAATGTAGACAATAAATGCAGTCCTCTCCCTTTCACAAAGAAAAAAACAGACTTCGGACATTTGCAAACTATCCATATTCAGCGATCAAATCGGCTTTGGTTCTAGCCCAATCTGGTTTTGTTTATACCGGAAACGGTCAAGAGGTCACGTGTGTATTTTGTCAAGCTGTGAAAAAATCATGGCGGTGTGACGAAGATGTGGAAGAAGTTCACCGGACTCTATCCCCTAGTTGCCCTCTTGTGACTGGACAGCATTGTGGAAATATTCCCCTGACCCGAACGAGTTCTACAAGTTTTTCAGAAATTCTTAATGAGCAGCTTCGCTCATCCCAAGATCATCAAGTTTCAGCTAATACTAACTTATCACAGCAAATAGAGACCCATTCTGGAGCTGCAAGATTAGGAAATAGGGAATCAAGCACATCAACAGGCGTCCAGAATATACAAGAACCCAATGGGGGTTTTACTGCAAATCAAGATATCACTTCAAATTCAATCAATGTTGTAGACGAAACTTCCAATGGCACAGTACAAAACCAAGTAGGTCCTAACCAAGAAGTGTCTGCAGCTCCCACATTTAACGCTGTATCACAAAGCAACTCTGCAAGACAAACGGTAGAAGCTTCCCCTCATCAACATGATCGAAATCAACATACTAACTCAAACGCTAACGGACCGACATACTCTGAGCTCGGAATAATTACAGACAGACCGAAACGTGTTGAATACGCCCTGAAGTCTGAAAGATTAAAGACCTATTCTACCTGGCCAAGAGGACATCGTCTGCAACCTTCAGACCTTGCTGATGCTGGTTTCTATTTTGCAGGTAAATCAGCACGAGAGCTCAATCTAACTAAAACTATTGGAGGCGCTAGACTTCCAAACCGGGATTCAGGGTTAAAATCTTGGTAATGACTGTGATTTTTACTTTCGAGATTCTTTGGGCGCCTCTGAGTCCATCCAACTCTAATGGGTACTTGACATTAGTTGGGGAAAAGAAAAGGCGGTGGGTCGTTGTGCTGGGCACATGACGCCCTCGTTAACCGTGACCACAGAGATAGCTGACCTTTATAGCATCTGCCCCATAGAACACAAGGTCTGAGAGGGCAACTTTAATTGATCAAATATTGTTATATAATAATAATTATTATTAATATAATAATTATAGCAATAATCATAATAATAATAATTTATATTGCGATGTTAATAAATATAGAGTAAACCTAAGGCGCTTTGATAGTGTAACAATCACAGACTTTAGATTTAAATATGCAAAGAAATCTATAAAAGGTTTTTGAACAGTTAGGTTTTTAAGTTCTTCTTGAATGTAGTGAAACATGTGGTTTTTATAATCAAAATGGGGAGCGAGTTTCAAACCTTTGACCCATGCACTAAAAAAAGCCCGTAACTTTTGAGGAGGGGGGGGGATAGGGACACAACTAAAAGCGTTTAATTCTTTTTTTTTTTTTTTTTTAAATTATTGTCGTCAAACTTAGGTTTTACATTGTTCCACCAGGTTACGGAGACTGTGCCCGATGCTTCTACTGTGGTGGAGGTTTAAGGAACTGGGACGATGAAGATGATGTCTGGGTGGAGCATGCCAGGTGGTTCCCCAAGTGTTCTTTCATACGTCAGCGAATGGGACAAGTCTTTGTGGACACTGTCCAGGAAATGCATAAAACATTTGACAAGGTAGTGTTCTTAAATATAGGGCCTATTGATCTATACCAGCGGTTCTCAACTTTTTAAGCTCGGCGACCCCTTTTTACAATCTCCCACTCCTGCCCCCCCCCCCGCACACACACACAACAATAGAAATAGACAAAAACAATAAACTTTTTCGATGGTCTTTGGCGACCCCTATCAAATCGTCAATCGACCCACAGGTTGAGAACCCCTGATCTATACTAATAATACATGTGACCTTAGAATATTCTTTAATTCTATAAAGCAAGTTAGTTTAAAAATATATTTTACTATTGCCATTAGAACACGGAATGGGTTGCCTGAATCAGCCAGGAAAACCTAAATAGTTTAGGTCTCTAATTAACATGTATACGATAAGATTTTTTTTTTAAACCTAACGATTAATTATAGAAATGGGATGCTACGATAATCTAACGTCTGTTCGTTTTTTTTTACAGGTATCATTTGATGCAGTCACAAACAAGATGGGAATCGAAAGATTGGCAGCTTATCCATTAGGTAAGTGACGGACCTGATACATTAGGTAAGTGACGGACCTGATACATTAGGTAAGTGACGGACCTGATACATTAGGTAAGTGACGGACCTGATACATTAGGTAAGTGACGGACCTGATACATTAGGTAAGTGACGGACCTGATACATTAGGTACGTGACGGACCTGATACATTAGGTAAGTGACGGACCTGATACATTAGGTAAGTGACGGACCTGATACATTAGGTAAGTGACGGACCTGATACATTAGGTAAGTGACGGACCTGATACATTAGGTAAGTGACGGACCTGATACATTAGGTAAGTGACGCACCTGATACATTAGGT
Source organism: Biomphalaria glabrata (assembly GCF_947242115.1). NCBI lineage: Eukaryota > Metazoa > Mollusca > Gastropoda > Planorbidae > Biomphalaria > Biomphalaria glabrata. The sequence continues at coordinate 5,617,602 of NC_074714.1, read as the reverse complement.
AAGTGACGGACCTGATACATTAGGTAAGTGACGCACCTTATCCATTAGGTAAGTGACGGACCTTATCCATTAGGTAAGTGACGGACCTGATACATTAGGTAAGTGACGGACCTGATACATTAGGTAAGTGACGGACCTGATACATTAGGTAAGTGACGGACCTGATACATTAGGTAAGTGACGGACCTGATACATTAGGTAAGTGACGGACCTGATACATTAGGTAAGTGACGGACCTGATACATTAGGTAAGTGACGGACCTGATACATTAGGTAAGTGACGGACCTGATACATTAGGTAAGTGACGGACCTGATACATTAGGTAAGTGACGGACCTGATACATTAGGTAAGTGACGGACCTGATACATTAGGTAAGTGACGGACCTGATACATTAGGTAAGTGACGGACCTGATACATTAGGTAAGTGACGGACCTGATACATTAGGTAAGTGACGGACCTGATACATTAGGTAAGTGACGGACCTGATACATTAGGTAAGTGACGGACCTGATACATTAGGTAAGTGACGGACCTGATACATTAGGTAAGTGACGCACCTGATACATTAGGTAAGTGACGGACCTGATACATTAGGTAAGTGACGCACCTTATCCATTAGGTAAGTGACGGACCTTATCCATTAGGTAAGTGACGGACCTGATACATTAGGTAAGTGACGGACCTGATACATTAGGTAAGTGACGGACCTGATACATTAGGTAAGTGACGGACCTGATACATTAGGTAAGTGACGGACCTGATACATTAGGTAAGTGACGGACCTGATACATTAGGTAAGTGACGGACCTGATACATTAGGTAAGTGACGGACCTGATACATTAGGTAAGTGACGGACCTGATACATTAGGTAAGTGACGGACCTGATACATTAGGTAAGTGACGGACCTGATACATTAGGTACGTGACGGACCTGATACATTAGGTAAGTGACGGACCTGATACATTAGGTAAGTGACGGACCTGATACATTAGGTAAGTGACGGACCTGATACATTAGGTAAGTGACGGACCTGATACATTAGGTAAGTGACGGACCTGATACATTAGGTAAGTGACGGACCTGATACATTAGGTAAGTGACGGACCTGATACATTAGGTAAGTGACGGACCTGATACATTAGGTAAGTGACGGACCTGATACATTAGGTACGTGACGGACCTGATACATTAGGTAAGTGACGGACCTGATACATTAGGTAAGTGACGGACCTGATACATTAGGTAAGTGACGGACCTGATACATTAGGTAAGTGACGGACCTGATACATTTCAGAATGATACTAATAACAATAATAATGACAATGTCTTCGATTTTGAAGATTAAAGGTATGTGCGGTGCATTGTTCCACGTGAATAGCAAACCAATTACCGACCTTGATATTTTTTCCCATCTGATGCAGACAAAGCTGTTGTAGGCCGTGGGAGGAATCTATTTAAGCTTCTTATAATTACAATTTTTTTTGGGGGGTAGCTTAAAATGTGTATTACGCTGCCTCTTTCAAAGGCCATCTGCTGCCAGCTACTTTATTATACGCCACTCAAGTAAAACAAAAGTACCAGAGTTTATCTTTATAGCGCTATAGGGCATGTCCGTCAGAAAGCTTATTTTCAACATAATAAATAGATATTTTAATAGCATTTTAATTGAAACATCAGTAGGTTACAGTTGAATGCATCTGTTTTCCACCTTTTATTCTAGATCGGGGAGAAGAGACGTTAAGACGAGACCCTGCAGTGAGAGCTGTCTCCGAGCTTGGAATTCCTCAAAACTTTGTCATTGAAATGGCCAAATGCATTAAAGCTGAAGGTATTTTCACACTCCCATAAAGACTGTTCAAAGCAATATGGAATTTTTTTTATGCGTGGATCTTGAGAATTGATTATTATGTTGTTCGTATCAATACATAAATAATAAGGGTCTAAAATGTACTGTAATGGCGTAACGGAAAGACGCGTAGAAGTTGGGTTACATTTTGAATTTCCCTAGTGACGCGACTGTCCTACATTAAAAAGTAAGAACGGAAAAAGATTAGGGCGAGACTAACGGACGAAGAGACAGCTTATCTTATCTTATCTTATATAATACAGTGAATTTGTAGTGTGCTTGTGATGAATTTGACGACGTGGGATGTGCCTTTCTTTATGTCATAAAGTTTTATAAGTTTATAAGGCCGAATTATCTTATTCTATACTATTCGTTCTGTTGTTTGGTTTGGACATTTAAGGACTCGCGGATATCATTTCAAGTAAACAGTTTGTTCAAGTTGTGACTCGACTAGATTAACTACCAACCAACAACAGTACCAACTTTCTTATTAGTGTTCTATATTTCAACAGATTCAAATTTATCTGCTGATAAAATTTTGGCAAAGATAAATGCAGAAAAAAAGGAAGTAGCTGAAAGCCCTGTTGAGAATAGACTTCAGAATGTGTCTCCTGCGTTTGCCAATGAAATAGGTAAAAATTATAACTCAAAAAATTTAAAGTAGGCTTTACAGGAAATATAACATCTTCCTACTAATATTTACTGACATCTGTATTCGAAGTATGTGTATTTAATATGACCTGTCAATGCAATTAATAATTATATGATAGCTACAAATATGAAAAGCCTACTCACAATAGGAGAATTTAATTAAACGAAATTGTATTTTAATGAGTATAATTTATAAATGTATTATGGCTTCTATATAGTGGAGAAGGCTATGTGAATATACATAGGAAGAGAATGCCAAGTTTTTATACCTAGCCCTTGGATTGTATTTTTATATCTTCAGAGATTATTAGGAGACTAAAAGAAAACAACAACATATTACGTCAGCAGACCACGTGTAAGATATGTATGGACAGAGAGGTGGACATCGTCTTCCTGCCTTGTGGTCATCTGGTGTCCTGCACTGAGTGTGCTGTGGCCATGAAGGACTGCCCAGTGTGTCGAGCACATGTTAAAGGGACAGTCCGAGCTTTCATGAGTTGAGCGACACAATGAATGGAATGAATAGAGCAATCAGGAGATGTGTCGAGTGTCTTCCTTTTACAGTAGAATGTTTCGTTTCAACTTTGTATCCAGCCAACATGTAGATACCATAACCTTGCGTCTTATTTATCTAAATACATCGCCTATTGTCATTTCAGCTCTTTAGTATGTAGAGTTAATCAATAAGAATAATATTCATCAGGCCGTTAAAAAAGGGGACTTTCAAAATATAAAAGTAGGGTCTAAAATTTGATGAAAACGATTTTTTGAAAGTCATTTTTGTTGTTGTTGTTGTTTTTTCTTTTGCTTCATTATAAAGAACTCCATTAAATAAAATGTTACAGTAAACCACTTTATATGGATGAATGTTGTATATGACTGTTTTTAAACCTACATTTTCGTTGATTATATATTTAATATTTTAACTTTTAATCAGATCTACACAATCTTGAATATAATCTTTGATGTGCAATCAAAAATGATTGTATTTATTGATGCTACCGAATTGTTCTGTAATACAATGTCATACATGAGTGCAACTTGAATGTCAATGGGGTGCAATAAATGTTGCAATTTGGTTGTTTGTTCAATTTTATTTTTACTTCAACTGCCAGTAATAGTTCAAACAATAATTACATCCCACTTGAATTGTTTTTTGTTACTCTAATGTAAAAATATATATATATTATTTTTTAATTTATTATTATTATTGATACTCTAATGTAAACAGGGTCTACCTTGTCTTTCAAAGTTACGTTGTAGATCTATTTGGTGGTTGAATTTGTTTTACACTTGATAGTCTAATAGCTGCATTTCTCACTTTGAAGATTTGTGTGAATAATTTGAAAAAATGAAAATTTTAATTTAAGTAATTTAACTTTAATTTCATTTTGAAATCGATTATATCTGTTCCCTAGTCATTTATTACTATAGTTGTTCTGTTTTGTATGTTGATTTTATTTATATTAAAGAAATACTTAATACATATTGTGTTATATCGTTTTAACTCTTTGCTAGTATGTTTGATTTTCTACATCTATTTAGACATAGATTAAATAGACTAATTAAAAAAGCATCGTATATCCCTCGAACACAGCTACCATCTCTTGAAGAGCTTTTTCACGAAAGATGCCTTACCAAAACACTCATGATTCATACAGATAACCTGCACCCATTGAACCACTGTTATATCAGATCTGAACGAAGCGGTCGTCTCCTTTCCATTAGGACCAAAACATAAAGATTTTTTAAAAACTTATTTATCCCACTTTCCCACTTTAGGTCAGAGTGTTACCAGGTCATCTGTCGTCATCGAGAAGTACATAGAAGTCTAATTCATAAAGCGCTGGTTGTGAGTGTGTATGTGTTTCGTGTGTGAATGTTGTTCGTATTTGCATCTATATTGTTATTGTACAGTAGTTACGCTGAGGTGGTCAATTGTAGTCAAACTGAATTTCCATTTTATTGGAGCAATAAAAATTATCTAATCTTATCTTATCTAGGTACTGAATCAGTTGGCAGGGTTAAACTTTTTGTATCTCCCCATATGAGGCCTATAGTACTACCCAGAGTCAACTGAAATAAAAAAACAGCAGAAAACATTTTTAAAATACATTTAAAAAAAAACAATACCTCTATTATACAACTTCAAGTAATCTAAAATATTAAATAAAAAAATTAAAAAAAATATTTGGTTCTAACCGGTTATCGAACCCGTGATTATAATACCGTCAGTTGCGTAAAGGTGTGCATTTATCAAATGAGCCACCGGGACTTCTAACATCAGCGATTATTTATTCATATATGGACATTAAAACCAGTGGCGTAACAAGATATCCGTGGGCCCAGGTTCAAGAATATCTTCGTGGGCCCCAATCCTCGAAATATTAGACAAATGTAGTGTGTGACTAAACAGTTGAGTATTCTGAATGTATGGGTACATTCACCAAAATTCATTCCACTACTTTCTGCTTGATGTGGAGCTCGCTGCTCACTTTCTAACACTGCAAAGACAACTCTACCTGCGCTTATAATTGTGTATTCGACAATAAGCAGAACTATATTATCGAATGTTTCCAATTTCCGTCTAAGTGCTGCAGGCTTCCAGACTTTTTTTTACTTAGAGGAACTGTGTTAACAGCTTTGGTACATCAAAGATTCAAAATATAAAAATCTCATTGCTGTTAGAGCATCATTCCTTGATGACCACCTTGTGGGCAAACGTATTTGAATGTACTATAAACTATGGTCTTCCTATTGGATCCAAGACGCACCCATCTTGAGATGCTGTGAGCAAAAAAACACATACCAAGTCCTAGATATGTGCAACGTCTTGAACACAGCTGACGGGATCATTTAAGCCCAAGTTTAAGTCGTGGTTAGCACAATGAACATAATGCGCAAGCGGCTTCTTTTGATGAAGCAATATCCGAAGACCATTGTAGGCCCTACTATCCACTTATATTAGACTTAACATTATAGCTTTAGCCTAGCAGTTTATTCAAAGATAAATGGGGATTATTCATTACCTGGAGCATTTGTTCCGCCATTTCTGCAGACTCCTGGTTTTCATAAATACGAAATCCTATAAATAACTCTCTAATTGCTATTTTTTCGGGTATTCCGTCATCGGAGCTCACAAAACAGTTTTTTAAACAGTAGTGCTAACTTTAAATATGACTAAAGTGCTCTCACTAATGAAAGAGAAAAATAGTGCGGATTGACCTCGGTATGTTTGCCAGAACTGCATTGCCCAATAGGTCTATTATCTCGTTGTGAATCTGTTGGACTCTTGTTTTCCTGTCAAATTTCAATATTCATAACAATTTTAAATAAATCTGGTTATAGTCTTTTGTATAAATATAATGGTGTTAACTTTCTTTAAGAACTATGAACCAGATACTAAGTGTTGGTCAGAGAAAGACACTATTCCATGATTAACTTGTACATCTCTCTATCTTCTAGATCAGTGGTTCCCAAACTTTTTTATCTCGTAGACCCCTTGCCATGTTTTTTGCTTTTCGGTAGACCCCCTGCCAGTGGCGTAGCAAGGTACCCCCTCCAGCCAATAAGACAAATGTGTGACAAAAATGAGTAATCTAAATGCAAAGACATTCTAATGTAAAGATCGTAACTTTTTAAAAAAAATAAGTTATTCGAATGGATGGTTTTAAGGTCATGAGTGGGCATTGCTTCATATTGGTTTCAAAATCAACCACCGCAAGAAAACAAAGAAACAAACAAACTTCGAATGGATGGTTTTGAGGTCATACGATGAGAATGTATGGGCATTGGCATCGTATTGGTTTCAAAATCAACCACCGCTGGAATCCGCTATCGGAATAATTTAAATAGGCACTTGCTGAACCTCCAAGAAAACTTTTCACATCTATATTTCATTTAGTATGGGGATCCAACCCAGGACTTGTGTAACAGGCTCAAGCTAAATGGGAGATGGCATAAACACGGCTTGGTGTTGGACCGAATTGATGTTGGAAATCAAGTGCCAGTGCTTCTTGTGACTGAATTAAAGACAGTATTATAAGTGCACATTCTTAAAAGCACGGGATAAAACGATATTATTCATTAATATCTATTCGTTTTAAGACACATTAGGAAGTAATATGTAAGCATGTAGTTTAAATATTGGACTATTAGTGTTAAGTTAAATTTTAATTTAGGTGATGGCCAGATGTATACGACGTAACCACTACCTGCTACACAAGTAAATATCACACCAGTACTGCGAGGCCTATAGGACGTAACCACTACCTGCTACACAAGTAAATATCACTCCAGTACTGCGAGAACTATAGGACATAACCACTGCCTGCTACACAAGTAAATATCACACCAGTACTGCGAGGCCTATAGGACGTTACCATTGCCTGCTACACAAGCAAATATCACACTAGTACTCAGGGTTCAAGAACATCTTGATGGGCTCCTCTCTAGCCAATAAGACAAATTTAGTGTGTGACAAAAAAATGAGTAAAACTAAATGTAACTAAATGTTACACTAAACTAAATGTAAAGACATTCCAATGTAAAGATCGTACCTTTTTCTTTAAAAAAAAGTAATTATGTCATAACGTTTGATTCAGTTAGGACTGCATATAAGTAATAGTGTCTTAAAAGTCAATGTTTTTACAACTTCTTAACAAAGTTAAACTACTTAAAAGTGTTTCAAATGAACAAACAAATGTTCTTCCTAAGTTCTAATGTGGGCTCCAACTGGCCATGAGCCATGGGCCCAAGAGTAATGAGCTCCTTCGCGCCATGGTTGCTACGCCACAGCTGTGGGCCCCTATTGCTTGTGGGCCCGGGTTCATTGAACCCCTTCGCGCCATGGATGCTACGCCACTGCCCCCTGCTTAACTTATATTGCATTTTTGCAAATTCATCAACTCCATTTTTTAAACTAATTTCTAACTGTAGTGGGTGTAAGAATGAAAAATAGAGATTTATCTTTTTTTATTCATAAAATTCAAATTTAAACCAATTAAAATAACAATTAATATTTTTGACTGGAATCACCAAAACACACTGGAAATGTTGTCTGTTTTTCACGTCTATTATCCGTTGCTATGGATATTATGTTTCATATAGGAATTTGTTGTTCTATGATGTAATCATCAAACATTAAAAATTAATTAATCAATTAATAAATTTGCCTTATGTATCATTGTAAACGTTTTCGCAAAGCGCAGTTTCTCGTGTATTTCTTGATCTTTCACGTGTGGCTCAAATATTGGATATACAGAACTGTTTTCACTAACAGGAGAAGGGGCGAAGGTGAGTTACTGGCAACTAAAACAGTAAGTTTGAGCAGGAAGGGCTCATTAGCCTTGACTTGCTGCCCACCTAGCAGAAGGAAAACTGAATTCAAACCTTTGCTTCGTGCAACTTTACCCAAACACTGGAAACGTTTCGTGGGTCAACCCTGTTAAAAATAAGGATCTGGCGACCCTTAACCAGTTTGAAGCATACAGCATTACATTCTGTCAGAGCCTGTGATACCGCTGATCCAAAACACTGAATGTATGTCGTTTACAAAGAATTACATAAGAAGCCTTTAATTTTATAACTCATACCACCAGTGTGCCATTGAACTGTATTGTTGCTTAAAGAAATTGTTTTAATAATATCAGATGTAGGTTTGTGTAAAACAGTTTTTACAACTACAACGGCTGGTAAAATCAATGTTTTACCTATAGTGTTTTCTGGTTTTTGGTATAAGTAAAGAGATATTGTAAGTCGCCTACAAACCATCATCTTCTCTATATGATGTCAAAGAGGGATTTTGTGGGTCTATTATGAACTTTATCTTTGAGTGTTCGAAAGTTTTTCAAACCTTTATCTATTTTGTCAGGGTGGCATCGTCTCAAACAATCCTCCTGCGTAATTGGTTTCATATCGTCATAAAACCGCTTATTTGACAAGGAAAGAATTAATCCCAATTTTAAATAATCAACGCTGTACAGTCTTTCTTTTTGTTTAACATTAGTTACATGTAGACAAATTAAGCTAGTGAAATAAGTATTGAAATTAAATGCTACAATGCTACAATTTTTCGTTTGAATAGCATGTTTAATGGATTACCTAAGGTACAAACTAAGTTACTAATCATAGATTGGTTTAGTAAATAATTACATTAGTGGGATGTGAAAATTAAAGTCGCAACATGATTAAATGAAATTTATTATCGTAGACCCCCGTAGACATCTCATAGACCCCCAATTTATTTTTTCACTTTCATAGACCCCTTGGGGTCTATATAGACCACTTTGGGAATCACTGTTCTAGATCTGCTCCCCAATTGGGTTTCGCCATTCATTGTAACAAAAAAAAACATATTCACCTTTAACAGTACATATCAAACATACTATCGTGTTTCGTTTGCTTGCTAAATAGTATCATTGGCTCGGATACACAAATTTAGACATCACAACAGTTGAGACAGTTTGTTACTCATCAAACACCGTAGATAGTCAGTTAAGAATGCAGACTCTTTTTTGGTGATGATTAGTTGTCCCCGGGTTACCTCGGGGTGTGTAAAGGGGGGGGGGGGGAATTATCGCCAGACCAGACCTGCTTGTATTCATAAACTACATATTTAAATTCCTCATGACCACACTGTAATGCTGCCTGGTTTCAATGTTTTGGTTTGATGACAAGTTAACTTCTGGAAGCCGGTGCAGTTCAGCCTACAAAGTGTTTCTCCGATGGTTACGAGGAGAAACTGTCAGACTAATAAAATACTTTGGACCTGTATACAATGGCGCCGAGCTCACGTCTTATCCGCAACGTGAGGATGACTGATTGATGTCCAGGAACGTTGTTGATCAGCCCAGCTTTAAGTTTATAGTGTGGGACATACAAACATAAAAAAAAAATAGGAATTCAAGCTGACCTGTCAGCTGTTAACGCACCAACAAAACCTTTACTATGAACAAATTTTGGGTCTTCGCTCTTTGTAATGAACATGAAAAACCTTTGACCACTCGCTAATGCTCCTAGATCTGGGACTTAGAATCTATAATTGATGAACTCCAGCGAGTATATTACCATGAACAGTGTATTTGATCATGACTTATAGTCAATTTCTCAAAAACCTTGACTGCTCAACAGTATTATATGGTCTTGACGTGGATTTGTTAACCTGTTTGTCTTGTGTGTTGGTGTCCATGAAATTATAATCTGAGCAAAGAAAGAACGTAGGCCTACTTTTTAAATGAAAACCAAAATAAAAGAAGATTGCAGAGTTAGTTTTGAGACTTTAAATCTCTTCAAATGAACTAGGTATAATTGTTAATAGAGTTTGACTAGACTATGTATAATAGTTAATAGGCCTACAGTTTGACTAGACTGGGTGTAATAGTTAATAGGTCTACAGTTTGACTAGACTAGGTATAATAGTTAATATAGTTTTACTAGACTATGAACTAGGTATAATAGTTAATACAATTTTACTAGACTATGTGTAATAGTTAATAGGCCTACAGTTTGACTAGACTATGTGTAATAGTTAATAGGCCCACAGTTTGACTAGACTATGTGTAATAGTTAATAGGCCCACAGTTTGACTAGACTAGGTGTAATAGTTAATAAGGGTTTACTAGAGTGTGCGTAATAGTTACAAATAGAGTAAAGTTCTTATTGCAGTAAGTGGTAATGGATATAAGGCATAAGGCACCCCATTACTTATTAAATGCATCCAATGGCATGTGTCTCAAGTAGCCTCTGACAACCAGTCCAACTCCTGGCTCAGGTATTGGATCCGGTGCAACTGTTATTACTGACAGGAGAAGCAACTGGTGCATAGGCAGTAAACTTTGGGCAGGAGGGGCTTGGTAGGCAAGGAGAAGGAAAAGTCCTATCTTAATTCAATTAATTAAATTACCACCTGAACAAAATAAACTCCACACAACTACCCCTTTGCAGACACTGCGCCCACCCCTTGGAAACTGTAAACCATATCCTCTTTGAATGCCCCTCCCTAATCCACCTTAGGCAGACCCTACTTCCACTACAGCCCAACATAACCAACACCCTGTACGGCAGTGCTGAACAACTGAAGAAAACAGCACACTTTTTTTACTTGGCACAGTCTGCTAAAGGGCTCACAGCTCAGCAGCAATAAAGCTGGCTTGGCTAGAAGAAGAAGAAGAAGAAGAATCTTAATTCAAACCTCTGTTGCCTTGAAGCTACAACCAAACATGTGAAATGCTTCGAGAGTCAACCCTGAGGATAAACCAGGAGCTGGTGATCCTTAAAAAAGTTAGCAGCACTCACTCTGGCAGAACTGCAACGTATCTGATCCTAAAAAAATTCATCTGCTATAGTCGTTTTATTTGAACACGTTAGCAGTGGGGAGATGTGGGGGTGAGGGTGGAACTGTGGCGTGGAAGATGAAGCTCCGACCATAGCTATCACCCAGGCTTTCATTTCTATGAGATGAACTGTAGTGCTTGCGACTGAAGGGATGGGGGGGGGGGTCCAGCGTGCAATAGCTAAAGACGTATTTCTACGTGTCACAGCTGATTACAAATGTTGCCACACAAAAAGAAATGTTTTGTTGAATTAGGTTACGTCAGTTTATTTCATCGGATGTAATACATCTCTGTGGCATTTTACGTCTCGTGAGACGATCTTTTCCCTTTGCAACTTCTTGTGTGACTAAAGAGGCCAATCCTTGATACACAGCTGCGATCACAGGTTGGGCATATAAAATCACCAGGCGCCATTGCATTTTCACCCTTCTTTCTGCTTCTGTTGTGTATGACATCTGCAATCTGTGACCCTTCCTTTATGCTCTCTCTCCATGTGGATCTGTCCAGTGCCACCTCTTCCCAGTTGCCAGTGTCGATTTTGAAGAGCTTCATGTCGCGTTTGCATACATCCGTATAACGTAAAAGTGGGCGACCAGCGGCTCTCCTGCCTTCAATTAGATCGCCATACAGGATGTCCTGTGGAAGTCGACCTACTGGCATTCTACGAACGTGGCCAAGCCAGCCAAGGCGTCTGCTGCTGATAACAGAGCGGATGTCCTGGCATCCTGCTCTATGTAGCACTTCCTCATTTGTTATCTTATCTTGCCACCTTATTTTAAAGATCCGCCTTAGGCATCGGAGGTGGAAGACATTCAGCTTTTTTTCCTGCCATGAGTAGGTTGACCATGTTTCACTTCCGTACAGCAAGGTGCTCAACACACAGGTCCGGTAGACTAGGGCTTTAGTACTGCTAGTCAGCAATATGTTGTCCCAGACTCTTTTCTGCAACCGTGACATGGTGGCCATTGCCTTGGCTATCCTGTTGTTTATGTCTTTATCCAGTAGAGTGTTGTTGGATATGATGGAGCCAAGGTAACAAAAGTGATCAACAATTTCTAGTGGTTGGCCATTAATGCTTACTTGAGGTGCAGTGTTTGTGTTTTGGACAATACATACATAAAGACAATAAAGTGATAAAATAAAGGAAAGGCACACACAAAAAAAATCATTTTCAAAAATACTTTCATTGTACATACAACATATAGAGCGGTTTTCAAACCGAATGTTACATTTAAATAAAAAATGCAAAATAAAAAATCCCCTTCCCATTTCGTACACAGAGAATCCTGGCTAAGTGAATGTGTAGATCTAAAAGATCTAAAATATTCCCATGTTAGGATTTAGATCTAGTCTTACAAGACAATGGAAACATTTTCCAGATTTTTTTTTATTAAACTCTTTAAGGAATGCGAAACTACCAGCAGTATAGTCTGCTCAATAGCAGTATAGTCTGCTCAATAGCAGTATAGTCTGCTCAACATCAGTATAGTCTGCTCAATAGCATTATAGTTTGCTCAATAGCAGTATAGTCTGCTCAATAGCAGTATAGTCTGCTCAATACCCTATTCTCTCGTTCTCAATCTAGCCAGATTATTTATTTATTTTTTTTATTAATTATGACTCAAACTTTTTCTAGTCTCTGGCCAACGAGTTAGTAATTTTTTTTTTCAGAACGATACACTTGCTGTCAAATTTTTATGAAAATCGTTAGAGCCGTGCTTGAGATCCGTGTCCAGGTTCCATGAAGTTATGAGTTGAATAGAGGTATTGTAAACAAAAAAAGGTTTTATAGTGTCAAACAAAGTGCGTTATGCACTTTTTTCATTTTTTTCTAGCTTAATATTTTTTTTTTTACAATACCTGTATTCAACTCATAACTTCATGGAACCTGGAACCTTGGTAAACCTGGACACGGATATCGAAAACGGCTCTAACGATTTTTTTAGAAATTTAACAGTTGATTTATATCGCTGAGAAAAGAAGTACTAGCTATTTGACACACTGGGAAAACTCTGGCTTAACCCTTATCATTTTTGTAGTAAGAGTTAAAGTTAAGTTCCCCTTTCAGACCTTATGGTCTATATGGCAGATGATGTAAATGCCATCTGTTCCTGTGGCCCACTGTTAACGAGGGTGTCAGATGGCCAGCACAACGACCAAACGCCTTTATTTTTTCCTAACTAATGTCAGGTACCCATTAGATCAGGGTGGGTATCCTCTAACACAAATACATAAAGTGTTTTCTGTCATTATAACAGTAAAGACGGCTACAAATATTAATCTATTAACGAACGAAAAGTGAATAAGCTGCTTTGACTGGCAGAAAACGTGAAGAGTATGCCTCAAGGTTTGAGTCAATCTGGTTCAGCGCGTGCCTGAAGTTCTCTTCTATCTATGTATTCAGCCTTAATAGCAGTCAGATAATGTGGAAAAAACAACAAAAATAGACATTTTATAGACAAGTTTACAAGTCATGTTAAAAGAATGGATCTGAAGCTGTACATTTTCGATTTTTTTTCAAAACTGTGTTCAATGAATTTCTTGCCTTGACTGATGTGGACGGTTGTTGACTTGTAGATACAATCTGCTGGTACACAACTAAACCGCTTTGTAGGCTAAATGTGTCTCTTTACTAGTAAAACTTGAAATACATGTAAAACATGAAATACATAAACTTTGTCACATGTAAATTATGAGTGAGTATGGTGTGAATGTACACTTTGGTTTCTTATAGTTATAATGTTTTTTGTTTGGTGTAATGCACAAACTGTAAGACAAATTTCCTTACGGATAATAAAGATTATTATTATTATTATTATTATTATTATTATTATTATTATTATTATTATTATTAAATAGGTTTTTTATGAACAAGAGTCAATATAATTATAATATAGAGTCAATATAGAGAAAATCAACTTTGAGATCAAATAACATAAAAGTAGTAGATGTATAAAATTGTATTTTTTAAAATGTAGCTTACAACAAAAACACGTCTTTTCACTCTGGCAATTTGGAGTCGTCTGTTCTACCTAAGACCGCTTAGGACAATGCCGCTTTTCTTTCATCATTCACACTACATAGGTAGCCTCTTCTCAGCGTCGCCATAGAAACACACAGCGTAGAAATAGTGTGACACTTCGATTTATACCTTGTAGGGCGATGCGTATTACTTGATACCCGTAGGTCGGGGCAGACACAGAAGGTTTAGTAGCGTTAGTTTAGGCGTGGGCTAGAGACTCATCCCATATAGAGTAGAGTCTTGAGACAGACACAGCGTGTGTCGTGTGCTAGTCGTTTTTCTGGCGAACGACACAGACCGAAAGGATGAGTGGCGGCAACTTAATCGTGCGGAGCAGGGCGTCCTAGCCCAGTTCCGTGTCGGTCACTCGAGCCGTCCTAGCCCAGTTCCGTGTCGGTCACTCGGGCCGTCCTAGCCCAGTTCCGTGTCGGTCACTCGGGCCGTCCTAGCCCAGTTCCGTGTCGGTCACTCGAGCTCGAGCCCTCCTAGCCCAGTTCCGTGTCGGTCACTTTGGCCGTCCTAGCCCAGTTCCGTGTCGGTCACTCGGTCCGTCCTAGCCCAGTTCCGTGTCGGTCACTCGGGCCGTCCTAACACAGTTCCGTGTCGGTCACTCGAGCCCTCCTAGCCCAGTTCCGTGTCGGTCACTCGGGCCGTCCTAGCCCAGTTCCGTGTCGGTCACTCGAGCCGTCCTAGCCCAGTTCCGTGTCGGTCACTCGAGCCGTCCTAGCCCAGTTCCGTGTCGGTCACTTGGGCCGTCCTAGCCCAGTTCCGTGTCGGTCACTCGGGCCGTCCTAGCCCAGTTCCGTGTCGGTCACTCGGGCCGTCCTAAGATAGTTTCGTGTCAGTCACTCGGGCCGTCCTAGCACAGTTTCATGTCGGTCACTCGGGCCGTCCTAACCCAGTTCCGTGTCGGTCACTCGGGCCGTCCTAAGACAGTTTCGTGTCAGTCACTCGGGCCGTCCTAGCACAGTTTCTTGTCGGTCACTCGGGCCGTCCTAGCCCAGTTCCGTGTCGGTCACTGTCCAATTGGTGTTTACTTCGGATGTTTTTGAGACCATTACGACACACGGTGCCGCCACTGCATGGAGGACGTAGAAACAGTAGACCCCATTCTCTATGAGTGTCACGTTTTTGTCTGAAGGGCGATTGGGACAAGGTGATGAGAGAGAAAGACAGAGAACTGGTCCATGTGCTGCGATGGGTCTGTCCATGTACGGAGACAAGGCGACTTTAAAACTCACTGCCCGCTTTTTATCCCGTGTTTTAAGGGAATAATCTCAGAAAGTTCGTTTACAGGCTTTGAGAGCAAGTTGCTGAGACCTGCTCGCGATCTTGGCTCCAGGAGGTGTGAGTTGTTTGACAGAGACAATTAGCAACATGTAGGAAGTTTTTTCTAAGGTACCAGGGTAAGAAAATATTTTTTTTATTAGTTATAACATTAGTTGATAGTTAATTTGGAAAAAATAGAATTTCGCTATAGCTAGTAGCTAAGATGTCTAGGCTATTTGTTTAGAGTCACAGTCCGAATCGGTGAGGTCTAATTGTGTGCAGTCTGAGTCTATAATGATCAGTTTGTAGAGTGACATCCAGTAGAGTTAGCCAGAGTCCATAAGTCGGACAAGAATCCGAAAAGACTTTTGCTTTGTTACAAAAAAACAAAGAAAGTACTTGTAGATACTTGAGCACCCGTTCTATTTAGCCAATAAAAGCGCGGACAGTTCCTTTCACAATTTTCCTGCAGACTGGACAATCTTTCAAAGCCCCCGCACATTCGGCGCATGAGACAAGATGACCACAGGGCAGAAACACTACCTCAACATCTTTGTCCATACAGATTTTGCATATCGTCTGCTGGCGTAGATTGTTGTTCTTTTCTTTTATTTCTCTGATAGTTTCTATTTAAAAAAAAAAAAAAAGATTCTGTAACTTCCGAATTATTAAATATATGATAAGAATAATAAAACCAGTAGCGTAGCAACCAGTGAGTAAATGGGAACTTTTTCCCCTGAGCCCAAGACAATTAGCGCCCATAAAGGCCTTTGAAAGAACAAAAACAACAACAAAAAAAATTGAATATAAATGGAAAATATACCAAGTTTATGTCACGTATAATTACTAAGTTAGTAAGTCAAAGGACCTAAATTAGGATGTTTTGTAAATGTACTAAAAGATGTAGGAGGGACTTCATTGGTTTTTGGTGTACTCAAAATAAAGGAAAGGGGAAGAGATGCACCAGTATATAGTGTTCATTATTATTCATACATTAGTGTTAGGACAGAATGCGTCTTACTTCCATTCTAGACTAGATAATTGAAATGTATCTGCTATTCTATCAACTGCTGTCCTAGATAACAGAAATGTATCTGCTATTCTATCAACTGCGGTCGTAGATAACAGAAATGTATCTGCTATTCTATCAACTGTTGTCCTAGATAACAGAAATGTATCTGCTATTCTATCAACTGCTGTCCTAGATAACAGAAATGTATCTGCTATTCTATCAACTGCTGTCCTAGATAACAGAAATGTATCTGCTATTCTATCAACTGTTGTAGTAGATAACAGAAATGTATCTGCTATTCTATCAACTGTTGTAGTAGATAACAGAAATGTATCTGCTATTCTATCAACTGCTGTCCTAGATAACAGAAATGTATCTGCTATTCTATCAACTGCTGTCCTAGATAACAGAAATGTATCTGCTATTCTATCAACTGCTGTCCTAGATAACAGAAATGTATCTGCTATTCTATCAACTGCTGTCCTAGATAACAGAAATGTATCTGCTATTCTATCAACTGCTGTCCTAGATAACAGAAATGTATCTGCTATTCTATCAACTGCTGTCCTAGATAACAGAAATGTATCTGCTATTCTATCAACTGCTGTCCTAGATAACAGAAATGTATCTGCTATTCTATCAACTGCTGTAGTAGATAACAGAAATGTATCTGCTATTCTATCAACTGCTGTCCTAGATAACAGAAATGTATCTGCTATTCTATCAACTGCTGTCCTAGATAACAGAAATGTATCTGCTATTCTATCAACTGCTGTCCTAGATAACAGAAATGTATCTGCTATTCTATCAACTGCTGTAGTAGATAACAGAAATGTATCTGCTATTCTATCAACTGCTGTCCTAGATAACAGAAATGTATCTGCTATTCTATCAACTGCTGTCCTAGATAACAGAAATGTATCTGCTATTCTATCAACTGTTGTAGTAGATAACAGAAATGTATCTGCTATTCTATCAACTGTTGTAGTAGATAACAGAAATGTATCTGCTATTCTATCAACTGCTGTCCTAGATAACAGAAATGTATCTGCTATTCTATCAACTGCTGTAGTAGATAACAGAAATGTATCTGCTATTCTATCAACTGTTGTAGTAGATAACAGAAATGTATCTGCTATTCTATCAACTGCTGTCCTAGATAACAGAAATGTATCTGCTATTCTATCAACTGTTGTAGTAGATAACAGAAATGTATCTGCTATTCTATCAACTGCTGTCCTAGATAACAGAAATGTATCTGCTATTCTATCAACTGCTGTAGTAGATAACAGAAATGTATCTGCTATTCTATCAACTGCTGTCCTAGATAACAGAAATGTATCTGCTATTCTATCAACTGCTGTAGTAGATAACAGAAATTTCATCTTTCATCACATCGACTGTTGATGTAGATAATATATTTATAATTATAATTAATTGTAGATAACAGAAACTTTTCTGTTCAAATGTTATTTTAAATAACAGACACTTGATTGGTTATTATATCAACAGTTGTTGTAGGTAGTAGAAACGAATATGATAATATATCAACAGTTGTTGTAGAATCAAAACTTGTTATCACACCAACTTTTGTTATTGATAATGTAATCAAAATTATTTATCATATCAACTTTTGTTGTAGAATCAAAATGTATTATCACATGTACTATTGTTTTAGATAACAGAAACTTGATCTATTATCACATAAACTGTTGTTTTAGATAACAGAAACTTGATCTATTATCACATAAACTGTTGTTTTAGATAACAGAAACTTGATCTATTATCACATAAACTGTTGTTTTAGATAACAGAAACTTGATCTATTATCACATCAACTGTTGTTTTTGATAACAGAAACTTGATCTATTATCACATGTACTATTGTTTTAGATAACAGAAACTTGATCTATTATCACATCAACTGTTGTTTTTGATAACAGAAACTTGATCTATTATCACAGGTACTATTGTTTTAGATAACAGAAACTTGATCTATTATCACATAAACTGTTGTTTTAGATAACAGAAACTTGATCTATTATCACATTAACTGTTGTTTTAGATAACAGTAACTACATATATCATTATGTCTACATTGTAGATATTAGGGCCTTGATCTTTTATGATAATTACAGTTTTTGTAGATAAAAGAAACTTGATCCGTTATATCAACCCCTGTAGGTAACAGAAACCTGATATGTTATTATATCAGTTCTTATTGTTGGTAACTAAAACTGGATCTGTTGTTACATCATCAACTTATATTGTAGATGACTTGATGTCTGATGAGACAGAGACAGTTCTTAGACACATTTCTTCTATTTAATTCCTTTATCTTTTAAAACATGATATACAAATCCCGATTTATTTGTAAGTCAGAGTTCCTTATGCTAAAAAGACTTCTTTTATTATTATCGTCATCATCATAATCATCATATTATTATTATTATTAAATTGGCAGCTACTATATACTTCACAGGTAGATCTAGTAGACTAATAGTTAGATCAACTTGGCCTGATATCATCTCATAGACCCATTAATATTTCCGGCAATGAAATGCCTACATTAGCTTGTTTTTTGATAACTAATCGATGGAAAAAAATTGACATCTAAAAATGTTGTGATTTTCTTACCATCGTCTTGAACTGGTGCTGATGTGCCCGTGTTCCTGGCATGCATTTTGTTGATGTACTCGGTCTCTTTCTCGCGCTCCTTACATTTCTTAAGCAACAGATCAGCTGATATCGGGATATCTAAATTAATGAACCAAACACCTTTAGTTTGATACAATCACAGAGAAATACAAATATTACGGGCAATAGGAAAATTGTATCAAAGTTGTTTATTTTATGAATGCTTTTATTGGGCCCGCCACTGACAGCAAGAAGATGAAGAATTTACGCTGGGTTTTTTTCAGGGACTTATGATAGGACACAAAGACGGAAAATACAAAGAAGTTTATAAACTGGCTGTCTGTCTGGTCAGGTGGAGTGCGATTTCTTAAGTCAGATGCCCATTATTGTTGATGGGACTCAGGGGCGTCCTTAAAATCCCGAAATAAAAAATTCCAGTCTTCACCAAGAATCGAACCCAAGAACTTTCGGTTCGGAAGCCAATCACTTTTCCAGTCAGCCACCATGCCAATTAGCTTGTATTTTATTTTCCTAAAGATATACATAAACTGTCGACTTTCTAGGAAAACCAATACCGCCGTTTCCGAAATACCCAGTTTCCAGCCAGATTAAGCCCATGAAGAGTTTGCAGATCTAACAGAAGGAACTGTCAACAACAAAACGAAAAGAACTACCTTGTGTTTTTAACTGACTTGCAATCTCCAGGACTGTATTCTCAGGAAACCCAAACTCCAGCATCGCTTTGACTGCTGGATCACGTTTCAGTGGCATGTTTCTATTGTCTGTTGAGCAAAGTTTAAACGGGCATTAGAAAACTTGGATTAAGTGTTTTTATCTTATCTTATCTTATCTCATATAATACAGACGTTACTTCAAAAAAGAAGATGATTACGTCCTACGCGTCATGCATTTAGTCATGCATATTAACCAATGACTTAAATTCTGCCAAGTCACTGGTTTTCCTGGCTAGCTCAGGCAACCCATTCCATGCTCTAATAGCACTAGGGAAGAAGGAATATTTGTACAAATTTGTCCTAGCATATGGGATGAGGAATGTTTTTCAATATAAGTACATAGTCAAATTCATTATGAATTACTATTATAACAATGCCTGTACATACCAAGCTGGAAGGCTGAAGCTGATGCTCCTAAATGTTCTACTACCATCGTGAAAGAGATCTGAAGATAATAAACCTTTATGCTAATTATGCTAACCTAATGTTAAACAGTCATCAAACTATATTTAAAAGGTCTTCTCAATGAAATAAGGACACGCACGGTGAACATTGTACTTAGACTTACAAAAGACGTAGAATTTAACAAGATTTCTTTGAAATGCAATAATCACCTTGTCCTTGGTTTTGTTAAGCTCCTGCACCGTGTCAACGAAATTTTGTCCCATGAGTTGTCTGATGAAAGCACACTTGGGGAACCACCTGGCATGTTCTACCCAGACGTCATCTTCATCTTCCCAGTTTCTTAATCCACCACCACAGAAGAAACACCTGGCACAGTCTCCGTAACCTAAAAATAGAGAATTGCACATAACGCCTGGCACAGTCTCCGTAACTTGGAATTAGAGAATTGTACATAACACCTATCACAGTCTTCGTAACTTGGAAATAGAGAATTGTACATAACACCTGGTAGAGTCTCGGTAACCTGGAAATAGAGAATTGTACATAACACCTGTCACAGTCTCCATAACCTGGAAATAGAGAATTGTACATAACACCTGGCACAGTCTCCGTAACCTGGAAATAGAGAATTGTACATAAACACCTGGCACAGTCTCCGTAACCTGGAAATAGAGAATTGTACATAACACCTGGCACAGTCTCCGTAACCTGGAAATAGAGAATTGTACATAACACCTATCACAGTCTTCGTAACTTGGAAATAGAGAATTGTACATAACACCTGGCACAGTCTCGGTAACCTGGAAATAGAGAATTGTACATAACACCTGTCACAGTCTCCATAACCTGGAAATAGAGAATTGTAAAATAACACTTGCCAAAGTCTCCGTAACCTGGAAATAGAGAATTGTACATAACACCTGGCACAGTCTCCGTAACTTGGAAATAGAGAATTGTACATAACACCTGGCACAGTCTCCGTAACCTGGAAATAGAGAATTGTACATAACACCTGGCACAGTCTCCGTAACTTGGAAATAGAGAATTGTACATAACGCCTGGCACAGTCTCCGTAACTTGGAAATAGAGAATTGTACATAACACCTGGCACAGTCTCCGTAACCTGGAAATAGAGAATTGTACATAACACCTGGCACAGTCTCCGTAAGTTGGAAAAAGAGAATTGTACATAACACCTGGTACAGTCTCCCTAATATGGGAATAGAGAATTGTACATAACACCTGGTACAGTCTCCGTAACCTGGAAATAGAGAATTGTACATAACACCTGGCACAGTCTCCGTAAGTTGGAAAAAGAGAATTGTACATAACACCTGGTACAGTCTCCGTAACCTGGAAATAGAGAATTGTACATAACACCTGGCTTAGTCTCCGTAAGTTGGAAATAGAGAATTGTACATAAAACCTGGCACAGTCTTCGTAACTTGGAAATAGAGAATTGTACATAACACCTTGCACAGTCTCCGTAACTTGGAAATAGAGAATTGTACATAACACCTGGCTTAGTCTCCGTAACTTGGAAATAGAGAATTGTACATAACACCTGGCTTAGTCTCCGTAACTTGGAAATAGAGAATTGTACATAACGCCTGGCACAGTCTCCGTAAGTTTGAAATAGAGAATTGTACATAACACATGGCACAGTCTCCGTAACTTGGAAATAGAGAATTGTACATAACACCTGGCACAGTCTCCGTAACTTGAAAATAGAGAATTGTACATAACACCTGGCACAGTCTCTATAACTTGAAAATAGAGAATTGTACATAACACCTAGCACAGTCTCCATAACTTGGAAATAGAGAATTGTACATAACACCTGGCACAGTCTCCGTAACTTGGAAATAGAGAAGGCTCAACTCTACCTGACAGTTTCAAGAAGAAGAAGAAGAAGAAGAAGAAGTAGTTTTATAAGTCGTTTTGTTGTTGGATTTTACAGGGCACATGGGAAAAAATAATGAGACCATGTCTCTAAAAATGTAGAAGTTATTTCTTTAGGCATGTTTGTCTTTTATGAGCAAGGATTTTTTTTTTCTAACAATTGCTTACCAAGTCAGTTGAACTTTGAACCTTGAACCATTTCTCCTTGGAGACTTTTGACTCCTGACACGGCTACCACGGTCAAGTTCAACTAGACTGAATTGTTCTCTAATGTTATTTCTTTAAATCTAGACTGCACCACTGATTGCTCGGTACTTCCAAACAATTTACATGTGCATAGCTATACTAACAGTCGTTTCGTAAAGGTTTGTATAATGTTTTACATGTTTCGGATGTTCCTTCAGAGTTGAAGATTTTAGTGCACAACTGCATCACTGTTTGTTTGGTAGATAGATACAATTCAAACTTAGGTGCATAGCTGCAACAATGGCTGCTTAGTATATAGATGCAATTTTACACCACTGATTGCTTGGTACCGGTATTTAGATACAATTCATACTTAGGTGCATAGCTGCTACATTGATTGGTATACACCTCTTACTGCTTGGTACCTGAATATAATTCTTAGGTGCGAAGCAACACAAAAAGTATTTTAGTTCATATATACAATTCATACTTAGGAGCATAGATGCACCACTTATTGCTTGGTACTCAAATACATTTCATTGGTGAAAAACTAAATCTATTAAAATATTATTTTAATCCTATAAATTGGCAAGCTACAACATGAACTAAACTATTACTAGTAATAAAATATTTACAACAAAATCTATTTCTTAAATCTGATTACTAATTATTACTTTACTCAAAGATAATTTACCAGCGTAATAAAACCCAGCATCGGCAAGATCGTCTGAATGTATGTGATGAGACCTGGGCCAGTTGGTGAACGTTTTGGCGCGTTCTCCTTTCACTGCGTACTCTTGACGTTTGGGCCTCTCTGTGACTATACCTAGTTCTGAGTAGGTTGGGCCCTTGCCATCTTTGTTGCTTTTTGAGGCTGAGTTTTGTTCCACTTTGGCCGTGGATTCCCCTGACGCGCCCTGGAGAGAGTTTGAGTCTGAACGTGAAGATAAACCGCTGTTGTGTGATGTGGTGTCTCGTGCGCTGGAAGAAACTGAAGTGGCGTTTCTGTTGTGTGAGACGCGGTCATCATCGTTGGTGTCTTTCTTCGTCTCCGATCTTTGAACATCAAACTGGACATTGGACGGCGGAATGTCGTCAGTCACTAAAGAAGATTCTGATTGGGGTGTCGCTGTCAAAGAGGGTGGAGGATGGATGTTTTTCCCTTGATTCAACGTAGTGTATGGAACATATGAATTTCTTTCGCGCTGTATTTCTCTATCAGGCATGATATTATTATTCTGAAGATTGTAATTGGGTTCTGGGAAAGAATTAGAAGGCACTTGAGTGACATTATCTGATTGCAATGTAGAGGGAGTTCCTTTATTTAGTGCATAATTGCTTTTAATGTCATTTGTCGTACTTGCTTGGCTTATAATAGGGGCTGCATCATGTTCAATGTCTAATGTGTATGTGTTATTTCCTTTTGTTTTTATACTTTTTAATGCTTTTAATATCTCCTCGAAGTTGGCAGAGCCCGCCACAATCGGAACATTATCACTACCTCTTCCGGTCACCATAGCACAGCTTGGAGACAATGACTTGTGAACCTCTGACACAACTTCCTGTTCTAGCCATCTATTTTTAGAAACACAACACGTATAACACGTGACCATGTCAACTGAACCAGTACCAACGTAAACAAAACCTTCTCGAGCCAAAACTAAAGCAGATTGTGCAGCACTTATTGGGTAATCGCTGTATGTTTTTAATCTAAATGTTTCACATTTAAAGTCTGTCCACGCAATGCCTTTCAACTCTCTAGGGTGGCTCACTTGAGTAAGTAAATAGCACTGGAAAAAGACAGGTTTCAGTTTAAAATATTTTGTAGAACATAAATCTTCCATTAATGAAGAAACTGGGCTCCTCTCTTCCTCCCCATTTACCGTTTTTTTCCCTAATGACGCATCGAGTTTCACTTCATTTTTCTTGGTTTCGTGAGTAAAATCTGAAAGTCATGAAATATTATAAGTGAAAAATAAAATTGATGGATCTGATTGAAGATTTTAATACCAAAGTTCATGTACAGTACTATACACTTTGTTTACTAAATTGATTTTCAATCTCATTCTACAGTGCTTAAAAATGGTTCACAAATTATTAATTTGTTTTGAAATGAATAATTTATCAATACTTTTGTATTATAATTTATATACATAAAAAAACTTGCTACTTATATATTTGCCTCCATCAATAAAAATTCCCATATTAGGCCTAGCCTTTGTGTGTTTCATAATAAAAGTTCCTACTACCAAGCAATATATAGGCACAATATAGTTACCATTGTCTATTAATATTGAATATTCTATTAGTATTGAATATGCTTCTCCTCTATTCTGTCGATTGCGATTTCGCCTGTAAAAAAAATCATTACAATCAATAAGAGAAATCCATATAAAAGCACACAGAAATTTATATTGTTGCAAATAGAATTAAATCTGTTTAATAGGACTACCGGTTAATCAGATAGCCACTCATTTGGACCAAATCCTTAAGTATCGAAACATATCCTATTAGGCCTATATATACAATGGAATCCGGTTAATAGGACCAGACGGTTATAAGAAACGATTGTTTGAAGAGTTGGTCCGATTAACCGGTTTCGACTCCTGTAGGGTTTATAAAATCACTTACTAGCTATTGTAACTCATTATAGACTATAGTTTTAAAGTTTAAACCCCTATAGCTGTAAACACAAATCCTTGAAGTTGTTGTATTTCACTACGGCACGGCACGTGTCCTGATTGTTCGATACTCTGAACAAGTCTGATGGGATAAAGCCAACTTAACCAAGGCATTGCTTCCCGGCTTTAACGTGGCATCCGGGTGGAAATGGTCATTAGAGAAGACGATTAGACCAATTGAGCATCACAACAGAATCCCGTTTGGGTAGGACAGAGTCCATCGCCCTTGAGTCCATGTCACTATTCACACACCGTTCCTCAAAGGGCAGTTTTAAGGCAGACACCCTCACGGCTGATTTGGTGTAGAGAAAGAATATGGGGGAGTCCCCCGGTGTGCTTGGCCTTCAGTCTCACCTCTAACCCGGTCGTATTGAGATACGAGTCATCGGTAACACGGATGTAGCAAATACCTCCCAGACAGAACTGTTGTTCAGACAAGCCGCTGGAGGAGAGTTTCGATGAGCTCTAGAGTTCCAAGAGTCTTTGACTCAACTCTTTGGACAATTAAAAAAAAAGATGGATAATTTAGAGCACCCTTTTTATCATTCACTTCCTGTCGTTTGTTTATCAGGCATTGTATCCCACTGCGTCGATTTTGTTAAACTCGCCCGTATACTTTCAGCTTTTGACTCGGCTAATAGTCGTTTGTAAGCCCATGTATTACAACTCTTTACATATATATTCATGTATGTTCTGATTCGTGTTGAAATAACAAGCTACATTCGCGCACTTGTACGTATACTTTGTAAATGTTTAAATAAATGCAATACATAAAACACTGAACCATAATCTTCAAATACAAAAACAAAATCTAATAAAATACTCAGAAAGACACAAAGATAAAGGCACATTCCTCGTCCCATATGCTAGGACAAATTTGTACAAGTGCTCTTTCTTCCCTAGTGCTATTAGAGCATGGAATGGGTTGCCTGAGCTAGCCAGGAAAACCAGTGACTTGGCTGAATTTAAGTCATTGGTTAATATGCATGACTGAATGCATGACGCGTAGGACGTAATCATCTTCTTTTTTGAAGTAACGTCTGTATTATATAAGTTAAGAAGATAAGATAAGTGGGATGTAATTATTGTTTGAACTATTACTGGCAGTTGAAGTAAAAATTAAAAGTAACGTCTGTGTTGTATAAGATAAGAAGATGACGAGAAGTCTCGAGTTCGAGCGCCGTTTTGAACTTGAACACTTTTATGACGTCCTCTAGCTATCTAACACCCGTTGCGGCCCGCGGTTGGTCAGTACGCTGGACTGATGACACTCGAGTTAACCGTCGGTCAAAGAAACAGATAAGATTTATTTCTTAGTGAACAGTCTTAAACAGATTTATTGTGTATTAGTTTATAGAGTCTAGGCCTAGGCGATAAACAACGGAATATAGCTTTCCAGTGGTTACCGGATTATCTATCATATTTAAGACGGGAAAATAAACAACTAAACTCAACATCACTGAATAAAACAACTTTTTTTTTTCTAAACATATTTGTATCAAATGTATCAGTCATTTACTAAATACCTTCTTACCTATGTGGATAATGACTTTTTTTCTGACGTCGTCCTGTTGAACATGAGAGTATCTTCATCTGACCAACCCTTCGTCTCAATCTTGTCTCATACTTTACAGAGATCCCATCAAAATGGAAAAAACAATTCCGTTTTCTCTTTTTGATAAGTGTTTTTATTTTCGAGTTGAATTCAGAATTGAAGTACTGTACAAAATCATTATAGTTTTTCTTATTTCTCAATCGCCTCATTCTTCTGATATTTTTTTTTTTTGGGGGGGGGGGGTCGTTCTTGACAGGCAAATATATATATATATATTTATTAGAAAACGCCCGTTGAAGTCTTTCGTATTTAGAATGTTTTTAAATTATAGAAATGAACTTCTGAAGTAAAAAAGGTTTTTATCTTGAGTAAAGTGCAAGTATGTCTGGGTAGTAATGACACTGTCTTGCGACACCAATCATCAGTCGCGTGGTGGACATCGCTCATCATTCTTTGAGTTCGTAATCTTTCTGCGAAATATTATTTATTGTGTCATCAAGTGTAAACAAATAATTTGTAATAATATTGTTTTTTAATAATACATTTAAACGAAACCAAATCGCAAATGTTATAAATGTAGTTTACTGGAACTAATATAAATAAAATTTCTTACAGAGTATAAGAAAAAGTATAGAATAAAACTCCGTCATCAATGTATCTTACCCAGTGTTATGTGGAGACTCGCCGTTTTGGACCTTTGTCAGTAAGAAAATTATGCTGTAGAAAAAAATGAACATGTTTGTAATGTGAGAAATATGATAAAGAATGGAACAATAAAATCCACAATTTATATAGGTCATTTATTTTAAGTCTCAAAAGTTGTATATAAATCAAATGTAAACTCAGCGAAATTCATATCATCTGCTTTCGAGGTACTTAAGTCTCATTAGAAATCTTAATGTAGAATATAAGAGCACGCCTTTGGGACACGAGAATACTAATACTGATGAATACACTAACACCAGTAGTAAAATTACTAAACTAAGAGACGCTTCAGAATAGAAGAATATTAAGTAAAGTACCAATAATACGTACAACACTTATCTAATACACAAATACAAACTAAAAAAAAATAGGGGTACTCAGAAAGATACAAAGATGGATAATCTTATTCTTTTCTAGCGCCATTAAAGAGCAAGGAATGGGTCCGTCTGAATCAACCAGGAAAAGAAATGACTCAGCAGAGTTTTGGTCTCTAGGCAACCTTCACGACTGCAGCAACAAGGTGATACGCATAAGCCGTAATCATTGTTCGTACATGAACGTTTGTAAAATGCATATAAGACCTCATTTAGTATGGGGACAGATTATTAAATCAATGTATACAACTTTTTTTAACTGTAAAGTACAAGCTTCATAGTTTACTTTTATATGATTATATAAAATATATATATATTATATAATTTAATACAGATTATATTGTAGTAAGCAGGAAGTCCACTACTGCAATATTTAAATCTTTTTTCACCCCTTAATGTACGCCTGTTTCTGTAATAATGTCAAGCTTCTTTACCGAACTATTAATAACCACTATCTGGGTCGCCTGACTATTGTCACTCTCCTTCAACTATACGGGAGTGGAGAGGTGAACAGCCTCCCCCCCCCTCCCTCCACCCCCAAAAGGAGTACAGCCTTGGCATACCATACAGACGGAAGGAAATTCACCCTTACACAAACACACTTACCGCCACCCTCTCTTTCTCACGCTGAGCGCATTCCCATTGGCTGATCTTCTACACTGGTCGTGGTAACAAAAGTATATAATATCAGGAGAAGTTTGCTTAAAGGAAGCAGTTTTTATCTCAGTTTAAAAAAAAAAGAAAGGAATCTTCCACTTCTAAGCCTTAGGACAGAAAATCTTTTCATTCATCGTAGGGTCTTGGAGGTTGTCGTTTCAATTATTTTTAGTAACTCTGTCAGGTAAAATTTCTAAATCTTTAGTTATGAACAATAAAACTTCTTATGTGATGTTTACTGAGATTCCATAAGGCATTACCAAAGGTAAATCTATGTATTTAGACTTTGTTTGTTATTGTTTTTTATGTATAAATCCTAATATCCAATCATAGACATTGCAAAGTAGGCCCTATGTGTAATTAAAATTAATTAACGGTAATATACATATTGAATTGTTGACATGCAAAACAAAATATTAGGACTACTCGAGTGAAGAGTGTTTTAAAAGAATGTCCATAGCCTGTAATCTTTCCCCCTCCTCCTAAACCCTTGGTTCTTAAACTGTGGTCCGCGGATCCCCAGGAGTCAGGGAGACAACCGAAGTGAGTACGCAGTAAGATGAAAACTGTATACAATTAAAATAATTTCTACGCTGAAAGCTAGTTTATCTGATCGGACAATTTGAATTACAAACAACTACTGTTTAATAAGTCTATGAAAATCTAAACCAAAGATGTGAAAACTGCCTATTTAGCTGCATACTCCCGACTGAGGATTGAAGACTTATTGGAATATGCGCAAACATAATATGTATTTATATAGGTTTTTTCGCTTACGTCTGAGGGCAAGTTTTTACTACATAAGGGTTCTAAGGTTAAAAAAAGTTTAAGAACCTCTGCCCTAAACCATTCAAAAGAAAAATTTGCATAAATATATCTTCCAAACATTGGAGGCTTTTTCGTTTCTATTTAATATAATCTGATTCTATTTTAATTTCTACTAATACCATAGACGAAACCATTGTCTTCAGTTTTGAGTAATCACAAAGTCGGATATTAAAGCCTTCTGTCTTAATTTTACTTTGACAGGGAATTCTTGTATTAACTCATTCGTAGTAAATCCATGTATCATTTGATTCATGCCACATGCTGACCATTATGCTAACAAAAGTACTAAATGACTTATAGAATGGTCTGTAAAGCTTTCCTTTATTATATATTACAGACGTTACTTCAAAAAAAAAAAGAAGATAATTACGTCCTACCCATTTCATGTGTCAATCTAGTTATGCGTGTTTATCAACAGGGCCGGTCTTAGGCCACTGCAACCTATGCGGCCAATGTGGGGGAAAATTGTTTAATCCTCCCGGGCCCCCACTTGAGGGCGGGGGGCCCAAATGAGTGTTTTTTACAATAAAAAATAAATATTATGCAAAATGCAGGGGCCCACAAAGAGGCCAAGAACCCCCCGGGCACCAAACGAGGAAAAATTCCTATCTACGCCCCTGTTACTTTAATAGTCACTAGCATACAAATATAGATCTAAATCTATCTCGACCTCTTAGAAAACCAAAAAGAGCGATATTTTGCTTATCGATTTTAAATCTAAAAGGCAAATCTGAATGTTTATCGGCTTTTTGTTGGAAAACTACTATCTACTGTAGATGACTCGTAAAGTTCATTTGAAAGTGATTTTGTACTTAGTAAAGTATAAATAAAATGTAAAGACGAATTTATTTTCTAATACAAAATCTTAATTTTCACTTAAATTATCCTTATCACAACCCAAACTAGGCCCCGCGCAATCCGTTTCGCATAGGGCCCCGCAACCTGTCGGACCGGCCCTGTTTATCAATGACTTCAACTCTTGCTAAGCCGTTGGTTTTACTGTCTGTTTTAAGCAACCCATTACATTCTCTGATGGCACTAGAGAAGAAGGAGCATTTGTACGAATTTGTTCTAGCGTATGGGATATGAAATCTGCCTTATCTATGTGTCATTCTGAGTATTTCATTAGGTTTTGTTTTTCTATTTGTAAATTATGGTTCGGTGTTTTATAAAGTATAGTTACTTTACTTTTTATTTTTCTGTCCTGAAGTGGCTCAGGCGAATAATTTTTCTTGGCACAGATTTATTACCTATAACCCGAATCAAATAATTGTTAAATAGCCACCTTAACTACTAAGCTGTATATAGCCTGCAGTTTTGCGCTTCATTGAATGTCGACTTTTTTTTTTTTTTTTTTGCAATGAGAATAAGGACAAATAAGGGAAATACCCTTTTTCGGAAATTCCCATTGAAAATAATACCTAATAATACTTTTTTACGTGGCGCATGAAGTTTATTTTTAATCCGAGAGAAATCGGTATACCTCTTTTTTTTTTCTCTATTCACTTTAAACTTTAAATCGTGTTAATAAACTAAAGTATCTAAATAGGGTATAGATCTAATAGTGATGAAAATGTAATTTCACGTTACCTACGGTCCATTGTAAGTAATTTCCTACAATTCATTTTCCAAGAATAAGTGTGAGGAGTAGATTTGGTACATTGGTGTACATTTAGTCGACTCTGGCTTACTCGGCTAGTAGCCCAGTTTGCTGTGTGACGCTAACGCTGCTGTCGGATCGTGCGAAGACTCCGCATTTCTATTGGCTGTTTGCAATTGGTGTGGGGGGGGGGGGCAACTATACTATGTTAATACTTGAGAAGTTATGGTGTGGGTTTTTTTTTGTTTTTTTTTTTGTTGTTGGTTTAATTTTGTATACTAAAAAAAAAAACGAATACAAATGCGAAAGGGTTAATGGTATATAGAACTACCAAGATAGCAGAAATAAAAGGAAACTATTTTAAATGGTTTGTGATAAAGGCTTTTGTCAATTTAACACTTCATATCAATTATTTTTATTTTAAATAGGGCACTACACTCATGATTGGTTGATTTTGAAATGGTGACATCCTAAGTAATATAAGAAGTGATCAAAAAAAAAAAAATTAATAAAATTCAAACTTTACCCTACTCTTCCAGATGAAGTGCTGCTGCGGTCATTTTGTTATTCCCCTCCTCATTTAGTGACCACCACTCCTATGGTTTTAGTGGTCTTAACCTCACATTTCCAATAACTAACCATTTCGTTGAGCTGTCTTGTTTATTTATTTTTTATTTGTTGAAAGTAACCTTGAAGAAAAGAAACCCAATGTGAATTAAAAATTCCTTTGCAATGCATTAGGGTCCAAGCAAGAAAAAATATTTTGGGGAGCCAGTGAAAGCTATGAGCTAGCGCAATTTGGCAGGGCTACGTGTCAAGGAACTTAAATAAGCATGTGATTCCATGTCTCTTGAGCCAGAGCTATTTTAACACCTATAGCCCTATCATTTGACTTTTGCCGATATGGCTCGCTCGACACTGAATGCGCCTTAACGAATAATGGTCAGAGTCGCCTTTCACCAGAATCTCCTAAGTTAAGACACCTCTAAGTCCAACCAACTATAAGTGGTACCTGAAATATGTTGGATAAGTAAAGGCGGTTTATCATTGTGTTGCCACTTAACACCCTCGTTATCCGTTGGTTATAGAAAATATTATATATTAATAGTTCAACATCTGCCCCCATAGATCCCAATGTCTGAAATGGGTACCATTTACCTTTTCAAAGCCACACTGACACCCCAGACTAACAATCTTAAACCAATTTTAAAAAAAGCAGAAACATTCCCAGTTTGACTTTTTTTTTAATGACTTAATTATTTCAGCATTTGCTAAATCTTCAAAACGCATTCGGTCTATACTGTGATATTATCTCAATATTACTTAGGCCTGTTTGTTATTTGCATACACTACAGATAATATTCTCGAAATCACTTCGTGCGCCATGGCACAGTGCACACCGTATCTGACATTTATCGTTTACTTAACCTAAATAAAAAAATTGTAAAATTACAGGAATTCCCGCAATTATTTAGCATGTAATCTAGGCCAACTAAAATCCAGAGCAGAGACCTATTCTATCTAGATCTAGACCATAGGATATATATAGCCTGGATAGGTCTGTGGTCGACACTTTAGGATAAGAGCTTCGACATAGAAAAATAAAAAATAGTTTTGCACACGGAACTGTTTTTAAAAAAAAAAGGCGGGGGGGGGGGGCGGCGGGATTATTACGTCGCTCTTCATGCGTGCTACACACTCTGACCCAATTTACTAGACTGACAGGTTTGTAAAAGTTTCGTCATAAAAATCTAATTCGGGGATAGGATATTTGTTATATACAAATAATGGAATTTTTAACGAATCTTTCTATGTAACTGGTTGGCTTAAACTATTTAGTAGATGTAGAAATAAATGCATCAATGCTATAAGAATTTTATTAAATCATGATCGGTCGATTTATCTGAACGTTGAGAAATCTATCATACAAATCACAGACAGTACTTCGAAAGAGAAGAAAAAATTAATCGCGTATTCAATCTATTCATGCATGCTAATTAGAGACTTAAAGTCTGCTAAGTAGTTGCTTTTCATAATTGGGGAAACCCGTTACCTGCTTTAAGAACTCGACCTATTATATTGTTTGATATTCTGTTCATCTTAAACGATAAAACTTGATAAAATATGTCTTCACTCCATATTTTTCTAAACACGTTAAGAAAATGAATTGATGGATGCGTTTATAGAAATTATATGAATTAATTAATTTTAATTACCAGTAATAAATGTGAAGAAAAAAAATCAATCCTTAGATTCCTTTTGGGATAGTAGAAGCTCTATAAGCCGTAGATGAATAGTTGATATTGAAGTAATTTAAACCATAACTTAGTTATGTAGTAGCATAGGTGTGGGAAGGGGACGGTGTTTGAACTCATGACCATTGATAAGACAGTCCTGAGTGAATACAATATGATTTGGCGTCCATTTCTTGGCTTTCTACTATAGCATTCTGCTCTAAGCTTTAGACTAAGTATAAATAATCTTTCTATAAAGATAAGTTTTAAAAAAATGCATAGTTTGATAGTCAGACAGATTAGATAGATAGATAGATAGATAGATAGATAGATAGATAGATAGATAGATAGATAGATAGATAGATAGATAGATAGATAGATAGATAGATAGATAGATAGATAGATAGATAGATAGATAGATAGATAGATAGATAGATAGATAGATAGATAGATAGATAGATAGATAGATAGATAGATAGATAGATAGATAGATAGATAGATAGATAGATAGATAGATAGATAGATAGATAGATAGATAGATAGATAGATAGATAGATAGATAGATAGATAGATAGATAGATAGATAGATAGATAGATAGATAGATAGATAGATAGATAGATAGATAGATAGATAGATAGATAGATAGATAGATAGATAGATAGATAGATAGATAGATAGATAGATAGATAGATAGATAGATAGATAGATAGATAGATAGATAGATAGATAGATAGATAGATAGATAGATAGATAGATAGATAGATAGATAGATAGATAGATAGATAGATAGATAGATAGATAGATAGATAGATAGATAGATAGATAGATAGATAGATAGATAGATAGATAGATAGATAGATAGATAGATAGATAGATAGATAGATAGATAGATAGATAGATAGATAGATAGATAGATAGATAGATAGATAGATAGATAGATAGATAGATAGATAGATAGATAGATAGATAGATAGATAGATAGATAGATAGATAGATAGATAGATAGATAGATAGATAGATAGATAGATAGATAGATAGATAGATAGATAGATAGATAGATAGATAGATAGATAGATAGATAGATAGATAGATAGATAGATAGATAGATAGATAGATAGATAGATAGATAGATAGATAGATAGATAGATAGATAGATAGATAGATAGATAGATAGATAGATAGATAGATAGATAGATAGATAGATAGATAGATAGATAGATAGATAGATAGATAGATAGATAGATAGATAGATAGATAGATAGATAGATAGATAGATAGATAGATAGATAGATAGATAGATAGATAGATAGATAGATAGATAGATAGATAGATAGATAGATAGATAGATAGATAGATAGATAGATAGATAGATAGATAGATAGATAGATAGATAGATAGATAGATAGATAGATAGATAGATAGATAGATAGATAGATAGATAGATAGATAGATAGATAGATAGATAGATAGATAGATAGATAGATATGTTAGCTTAGTTAAATCGTTTTCTTATTTCCAGCTTTCAAATTCACGACATGTCAGAAGAAAGAAGACTCTAAAAATGCAAGAAGCAAACAAAAGTTATATCCTTCATTAAGCTATAACGAAAATCACATCCAAACTTTAGCTGAGAATAAGCGGAACATCAAAGCCACACAAGTATCTAAAGTTAGAGACACACCAGAAACTATCTTCAGGAAGACGCCAGAAATTGTCTTTAGAGGAACACCAGCATTCTCTGCCATGGGCACACCAGATTATTCAAATGCCATTAGTGGCACACCAATAATTGCTAATTTAGTCATCGGCACACCGGTAGACGCAAGCGCCACCTGCGAAACGTTAGTTGCTGCTACACTTGTCAGCGAAACGACAGATGCTGCTACACATGTCAGCGAAACGACATATGCTGCTACACTTGTCAGCGAAACGACAGATGCTGCTACATACGAACATGACGCTGAAAAAGCTCCTAGCGTCTTCAATGCAACTATAAATACTGCAAGAACAGTCCAATATTTTGTCAGTGTTCCTAAAGGTAGTAGCAGCCAAAACGTTTTGCCTGTTGAAGACACACTGACTGCAATAAACGTCTTGATTACTGTCATCTCTACACCCAATCCTGAAGACCTTGATAACAAACCAACAAGGTTTTACAGTAACACGGAAACAGTATTTGCTCAAAATGGTATCATAGCCGATAACAATATCTATGGCATAAACGTAAAGAAAGAGAAAGAACTTGACCATCGGGACCCTACTTTGGCTGATTTAAATATCATTGCAACGTCACCGAAGTATCAACAATTTGTGATTTTTTCTGAACGAAAGAAATCTTTTCAAAACTCCCCACAGATTTTCTATAAAAATCGCAAAGTATTTTCCAAAGCTGGCTTCTTTTATAATGGTAATTATTTAAAAGAGAAATAGTTTTGATAGTGTGTAAATACTAAATACTATAAGTGTAAAAATTATAATTCATCTCTCTCAAATATTTTCACTATAACAAACTTTTCATTCACCATTCTCATCATCGATTTTAAACCAGTGAACTAGCAAAGGCGTAATGAGCAAAACGTGCGCCCGGTCAAAGTACACTATTGGCACCCAACCCCCCCATTTTCCATGACCATCACATGAAAATATAGGCTGCTTGTGACGCCCCAAGATAGCCCCCGGGCCATCGAGCCCCCTTGGCCCGCCCCCCCCTCACTACGCCTCTGAGTGAAGCCCGAACTACGGCCCGTAGTACTATCCCGCATCTTCGAACAAGGCCCTTTGGGAATTAGAACGCAGTGCGTTATCACATGACCGTTGGGAAAGATTTTCCCGACAGAGATAGACAGGGAGCTCTTCACCCGACGTATTGTCTGAAGGTTCCAAAATGGCAGTAAGTATTTGACTGTCTTATAAGAAGCGCGGGTCTCGGTCATAGACCCTCTATAAGCGACCGAAGGCCGCGCAAACTACTAATTCGTGTTCTTGATAGCCGAGACTTCCTTTGCTCAATATGTCACTGTACTGCATAAAAAGTAAACAATGAAAATAGTTTCAAATGCGTGACAGTCGTCAGGCCTCTCTTTTATCCTAACCTCGCAACTCAACCGTGGTAACCTATAGGGGGGCTAGGTTCGCATCCCTTTTTTTTCCCTATCTGCTTCCAAGGCCGGTCCTACGCATAGGCAAACTAGGCAGCCGCCTAGGGCCTCTAATTTGTAGGGCCTCGCACGACTCAAACCAATTTTTAGAGAGGAAATAGCAATTAGTCATAATTAATTATTTAATTTTTTTTTTTTTTTTTGGAGACATTATTAAGCTAAGGGGGAAATACCCAATGTAGAGAATTAGATGTATTCGTTTCGAATTGTGAAAATAACAATAGATATCTACAAAAAAAAAAACACCTCTATTTCATAACTGCTTTGTGGCTAGCATCAGTGGCGTAGCATCCATGGCGCGAAGGGGCTCAATGAACCCGGGCCCACGACCACTGCGCTTGGGCCCATGACTCTTGACTAGTTGAAAACTTGGTGGGGTGACACCAAAGTGAAAAACTAAATTCACTTTTGTAAAAACCGATTAAAAAAAATAAAATTTAAAAAGCTTCCTCAAAATTTCATGACGTTGTATTTATTCAGTAGCAATAACTTCAAAACCAGTGTTTGAAGCTTTAATGTAAGGATTTGCTTTGCATCTGGTTTTGTAAATTGTAATGGTGGGCTAGCCCTAACCGTGCATTTAGGGTGACAATCGGTTTCATATCACCCCATTCTGTTTGTTTCCTTGTCAGTTCATAAAACCAGTAGTACAGGAATGGAGGGGGGATGGGGAGAGTTTGGTTAAGAAACAGGGTTAGTCCTTATTGTCACGAATTAAAATTTCGATACAGCTGCAAATTATTCAATTTTCTCAAAGTTCAAGATGTTTTTATTTTATTTTGTATTTAAAATATGTGTTATCAAATTTATTTTCTCTTTTGTAGAATTGTTTCTTCCCATCTAAGCGTTCAGGCTGATCCGTCAGCTGGTAAACGCACTAAGAAAATCATTAACTATGAACAATTTTGGATCTTCGCTCTTTGTAATAAACATGAAAATCTCATCTTGTTTTGACCACTCGCTAATGCTCCTATATCTGCGACTATGACTTTATAATTGATGAACTGCAGCGGGTATATTAGTTTGAACAGTGTAAATGATCAGGAACTATATACAACTTCTCCATTACCTTGACTGCTCAACATTGATGTGTTAACCTGTTTGTCTTGTGTGCTATTGTAACTGAAATTATAATCTGGTAGTCTGACCAAAAACAATTAGTCTGACATAAAAAAATTAGTCTGACATAAAAAAAAAACTATTGAATCCGAAGAAGTTTACATTGTGAAATAGTGTAAGACATTCAATCAAGACGATGCGTCCTAGAAAGTCTTCATCTCATTGTTTTGTTGTCTTCTGTATTGTATACAAAATGTGAATGTAATCATTATATCATAATAAAGAGGAGATGAAATCTAAACAAAATAAAAATAACATTAAACATTTAGCAAGCCAAAGAAACATCAGAGTGTTAACACATAGGAATCGTTAGAGATGAACATGTTTGTGCTATTGCAATGAATGAAGAAACCGACTTGGGGAGCAGGTTTATAACAAGATCTAGAAGATAGACAGGTAACTAAATGGATCATGAAATAGTGCCTTTCACTGATCAATGCTTAGTATTTGGTTGAAACTTGGTTCATTGCTCGTAAAGAAATTTAACGCCATACATTTATAAAAAAAAAAAAACATCAGAAAATTGCTATGAATATTCAAATTTAACAGGAAATCAAAGCCCAACAGATTCAAAACGAGATAATAGATCTGTTGGGCAATGCAGTTCTGGACAAAATACCGGTACTATAGGATATCAATTCTGTACCATATGTCTCTTTCATTGGTGGCAGCGCTCAAGGCAAATAAAAAGTTGATATCAAATTCGTATTATTTTTTTGATACTATTCAATGATCTTCGTTGACGGAACATCCAAAAGAAATAAGTTATCTCTAGGTTTTCACATATGTGAGAATCAGACGTTAGCAGAATTATCCGAACAAATGCTTCATGTAATTAAAAAAAAACAACATTTATCCCTAAATAAACTACTGGGCTAAAGCTATGATGGTGCTTCCAACATGATTGGATACTAGAATGGCTTTTGGGCATTGTTTCATCAGAAGAAGCCGCTCGCGCATTAAGAAATAGATGCACTGGTTTCTTACTTTGCTAAGGAGTAAGGGGGTACCGGTATCTGAGAGATGGTTTTCCATGCTGCCTGTAGGCGCACAGAAGATACACCCTCTTTGGGGGAGGGGGCCCACCACTATATTCTTGAACCCGGACCAACGGGTATCACGCTACGCCACTGGTTAGCATGTCGGCTTGCCTTCATGGGGGCCTGAGCCCTCAGGTTTAAATTCAGACTCAAGCAACTACATTTTTACATTTCTTTTGAAAAGCCAGCACAGAGACCTTCTCCTAGATACTTCCTTTCCCACCCCCGTCCCCTTATCGCCTAACTGCCTGACCACAAGTGATTGAGAATTCCAAAAGCACGAACATTGCGCTAAAAAAAATAATTGATAAACATATTTCCAATCGCACACATTTATTAATGTTAGTCCAGATCTATCAAAAATTAATTACATGATTGATTCAAAATAATTAATAATATTTCATTTTATGTAAGCTTTGTTGTTGTTTTTTTTTTGTATCAATTATATTTTACTTGTTGTTGTTGTTGTTTTCACGCTTTTTTTTTAAAATGAGTTTCGAATTTTAAAACTCGAGGGAAAGAAATTCTAATATTAGTATGTCTTGGAATGATTTGTTTACATTTTTAGTGTTTTTCAATCACACAATAACAGAAGCTCAAAATGCATCTTCATTATAGGCTCAATATTATCGGAACCTGGAGTAAATGTATCAGATAAACTCCCTGGAGTTGTTTGCTTCTGTTGTGGATTAATGCTCTATGAACCAAGCCCCGACATTTGGTCTCTGCATGCTGCACTAGCTACCAATTGTCCATACGTGCTTTTACAAAAGGGGAGGGCAGATGTGGAGGACACCTCATGTCACGGCTCTAAAGAGGCAAGATACAAACTAATAATACACTGAACTGCCTTTGCATGCAGTTTATTATTTTCAACAAACTAACACTTTTATCATTGGTGCCTTGGTAAGGTGTATGTGCTACTGGCAATTTTTACACCAAAAGTCTATCACACTAATCTGCTGTTTGTCTATACTTTGATGTGTTAACTCTTTCTCTCCTAACTGACGATACCAGCGTTGATTCCACCAGAATGTGGTAAATAATTACGGAGAGAAAGAGTTAAAGATCTCTTTACGTTCTTAAGCAGTAAAATTCACTAAGAGAAAAAAAAAAAAAAGAAAACAAGTATTCATTGTCGATGACAACGCGTGAATCAATCAAAAAATTAACCAATTAGTTAATCAGTTACTTAATTTCAATGATATAGAAAAGGGGGAAATGTATCTTCTATGTTCTCGTGATGTGGCAGCAATGGAACGGCACTCTTAATATAAGCTTTGTTTGTTCTTTTTTTGGTTTAAGTATTTTGTTTTATTTTGCTTGCTGATTAAATAACCTTAATGGCTTTGCCTATGGCGACCAACACTGTAAAAACTGCCGCTATTGTCGTGCTCAAAAGTCCTTTTCTGAACAGGCGTAGTCGTTGGGATCAAATAATTCAGTGAATCGTCGAGAAAAGCTATACAGCCTAAGAAAAAATTAAAGCCTAGCCCCCTCCCTCCAATAAAAACACAAAACAAAAGCAAAACTACAATTACCTAATTCATGTGCATAGCCATTTTTTTTAGGTTCACCCCTCCCCCCCCCCCAATAAAATTAAAGCAAAACTACCCTTTTTCCCGAATCAAATAAAACATCCACCCCAGACCTTAATGGTCAAATTAACAGCGCTTCTCTAGACCCCCTAGCTGGCAAGGGAGAACTATCTACTACTATCTATCTACTATCATTCCACAAATTCCAAAAAGAACTTATTCTAGTGTAAAAAGAGTTACCCCCAAAATCGAAATGAACGGACTAGCAGTAATGAATTCCACTACGTAAATTTAAAGTTTGTATATATCATTCCACTAACTCAAAGAAAAAAAAAACATTTTAGGGTACGAAAGAACTAACTACGAAAATAAAAAAAAAAAGAAAGGATTCGCTGTAAAGAAAATTCATTATTTAAATTCAGTGTCTATATACCGGGGTATGCATATATTTTAACCTCGATGGAATACTCAGGTGTGTGTCTACGGGTCTGTTATCTAATGTTCACAAAAGTGATTAATAATTTTGTGTCCCTGTTTCAGATGCTTTCCGGTCTATTTATTTTTCTTCTGAATACAATCAGCACATTATCTTATGAGTGTTACGTGGTTGATAGAATTGTAGAATAATAGCGTGTATATTAATTCTAATAAACTATATGAATGTTAAGGGTAATAAACAGGGTTAAAGTGCGTAGCGAAATTGGTAAACAAAGGTTATTTCCTTTAACGAATATTTCAATTGAAAATAACAACAAAAAAAAAAGTTTTTTTGAATGTTGATTTGTATCTTATTCTCAAGAATGTGTGACTTTTGCAGGAGAAACAGAATACCAAGACAGGAACATCAAGTTACAACAAAGGTAATGGTGAAATCAAAATATTAATTATTGCATCAGATGCCAGATTCTTTATAACGTATTATTTAGTTTATTTAGAAACCGACTATCCACTTCATTGAATAGCCTTAAATACACCAATATGCATTACTTTCATATAATAAATAACATATGTATTTATAAGCAAAAAAGCAACAGCATTGTAATAAGCCAGTGTTATTATTATTATTATTATTGTTTTGCGTTTTGTTTTTCGTTGGTAGTGCAGATTCAATGGTGAAATAAAGAACATTAATGGCCAATGTTAAAACGCAGTAGGCCTACTCGTTTTAAGATGAGTGCATTTTGTGCATTAATTTGGGTGATTGGTGCCAGTTCGTGGCTATAAATTTCATACAACTAAACCGCTGTACGCGTATTAAATCGTAATGTTGAACTTAAAATAAACTTAAATAGATTTCTTTTTTAAAATAAACAGAATATCTTTTCTTTATAAATATACACAGATTCTACTTCATAGTAGATGCATATAGAAACAGAAATAAATAATAAATTAAACAAGATGTACCTCACCTATTCATGTTTCTGACACACGTCTCGCTAGTCTCCCCCTCTTCAACTTCCACACCAGTATTTATAAACTTGAATTACGCCAAACCACCTTGTGGTTTCATCAGAAACTCATCAGCCTACACAACCAAAACATCCGCTCAACTTTTCTTATGGTTACATCACAACACGCACACACTCTAAAACAATTGTTACAGCATATTTGCTTAATGGAAACACTATTTAGCTCATGTATTTCAATATATCGTTCTAACTCCAGGTTTGGAGGAGGATGTTGCTGTGAAGTTACTAGTTCAAGAAGGTTATGATCTCCAAAAAGTTATAGAAGCAGCAGACCAACTGAAACAAGAAGGTATAGACATGTTTTCTATATGATTGCTCTGTTTATTTTTTTTTTTAAGTGAAGATTATCATGAAACCGAATTTAGTTTAAATGTTTTTAAAATGATGAGCGAGACATATTTTAAATTCTTAGTATGCATTTTTCTCTGACTCTGAAATTCATCGATATCTTATTAATTTTATAGTGTTGATTACTTTACCAGAGATGTGGACCTATACTCTTTTAATATTCAAATAAAGAACAGAAAATGGGAGAGAATCACTAATAAGTTCGTCTACAGCTCATATTATTTCTACATTAGAGTTGTCTTTCCTGATGTCAAAGGTTTTTAAGAACTGTGATGGACAGTTCCCTCTCTCTAATTTCTGATCATTAATATAACGTTAGAACTAAATTGGGAAAACCAAATTTACATTTTTTTTAAATATATTTAGGAAAAACGTTTTCCTCTGACGATCTTCTGCTGAGACTAGACCCAGAAAAAGCAAGATGTCAGTTATCAGGTAAATTTTAAATGTTGGATTTATAATGTAAAATGTAAAACTTTTAATGTTAAAGACATATTTTAAAGTATTAAAACGGGATGTTATCAAATCAAAAGGTTGATATCTATATTGGTGTTTTTTTTAATAACATTTTTATAGTAGTACAGAAAAAACTTTTTTTTTTTTTTTTTAAATCCAAAGATGATGAGTAGGTCTGTTTAATAATTTATTTTAATACTTTAAACTCTTAGACAAATGTAGAAAACTTAAAGAAGAGATTGTTCTCATGAGGAAAATCCAAATTTGCCAGACTTGTCAAGAAAATCCAGTACAAGTGGTCTATCTTCCTTGTGGTCATTTCTTATCCTGTGCGGACTGTGCAATGATCGAGGGGCTTATCAAGAATGCCTGTAAGGCCTGCCAAAAACCAGTCATAGGTTTGGTTAGAGCGACACTTACAAAAATACCCAATAACAATGAATGTTGTATTTGAAGAAAAAATTGAACCTTCGTTTTAAAATTCTAGTGACTTTTAGAATTTTAGGTATTTCAAGATTTAACACATATTTAAGTAATTTTTTTGTATCCCTTTTTAAAAATAATTAAATTTCAAAAAAAAAATTTTTATCAGGTTTTCTTTTTTAAAATTATATTCATTTCATTGCCTATGAGTAATTTTTAGTTATGATTCACCTTATACAATGTATATTTTTATAATGTAGAAATATATACATAAATAATATGCAATTCAAATAAAAAAGTCTTTTCTTGGCTTAAAAGTGCACCAGCAATAAATAATAATAAGAAAAATAATAATAATAGCAATAATAATCTTTATTATCCTTAGAAAAATGTGTCTTACAATTTGTGCATTACACCAAACAAAACATTAATAACTATATATAGAAAACCATATTGTGTTTTTCAAACTTTATTTAAAAGTTCAAATTGCAAAAACCCATTAAGCTGTGTTCAGATTAATTTTAATATTTTATTTTTTTTAATGAATTTTTGGATTATCCAGCCCAGGTCCTCACTTTTCTTGTTAAAGCACAAAAACAATTAGTTCATATTAACATGAATAATGATATTCCCACACATTGTCACATATAAAGAAATTAAATTAAATTATTTTAAATGATCTAAGATGTGATATTTTTTCTAAGGCTAAAATTTCAAAACTTGTTTGTCTTCTAGACCCCTTATTTTATGGTATTAGGAAGACCCTCTGCTCATCTAATTTTTGCATTTTTGAAAATTCATCCAATTCAGACATGTTTTTTTTTATTGATATCTAACTGTAGTAATTTTGAGAGGGAACAAGTAATTAAGATAAAATTCAAATTAAAGCAAAGAAAAATAGCTTTTAATGTGTATTACATGTATTTTGTGAAAAAAAAACTTTTAAAAACTTGTTCAATAGCTGATAAAATACAATTTTCGAACG
The DNA here is from genome assembly GCF_947242115.1 of Biomphalaria glabrata. Taxonomy (NCBI): domain Eukaryota; kingdom Metazoa; phylum Mollusca; class Gastropoda; family Planorbidae; genus Biomphalaria; species Biomphalaria glabrata. Next base: position 5,574,428 of record NC_074714.1, on the reverse strand, counting down.
TTTGAATGTATTTCAAATCTTTATTGGAATCAACTCAAATAATGGTTTCATAATGTCATTTCTTTTAGCTTTTAAAATTGGTCATTTAAATATTAGTTACATCTATATATTATTAAGTCAATAAAATAAAAATTTAAAATTTTTCATTGGTACAGCAGGATTAAAATTTAAAGAATTGCTTAAGGTCATTCCATTAATAGGAAATTATTATTGTTAATATATATTATATAATATATATATATATAATATTAACCATTAACCACTCGTTAATTGATTAAATGAGAACCTCTATCATAGGCCCCCTGTTTACATCTCATAGACACCTAATTTATTGTTTCTCTTAAAGAGACCAATTAAAAGTTGTCCTAGACCCCTAGGGGCCAATATTGACCACTTTGGGAAATGCTGTTCTAAAGGAATCCTAAATCCTAAATAACCTTAGATCTTGTTATTTCTGTCATCACTTATGTACTTTGTCAATAAATGGACATCTGTATTTGTATCCACTGAGTGCCATTTTGTTATTTTGTATATATATATACTATGTTGCAATATAATATAATATATAAGGTAAACCAGTGACTTGGCAGAATTTAAGTCATTGGTTAATATGCTTGACTAAATGCATAACGCGTAGGACGTAATCATCTTCTATTTTGAAGTAACGTCTATATTATATAAGATAAGATAACATATAATATATTGCAATTCTAATTATTGTTATGAATGAAAACATTTGCAAAGATTATAATACTTATATATAAAATATATATATATTTATTTATTTATGATATATAAATTATTGTAAGGGCCTACTTCATTGATATGTATATATATATGTATATATATATATATATATATATATATATATATATATATATATATATATATATATATATATAATATATATATATTTGTCTATATGTGTTTTATGTCTATTTTGTCTTGCTTTGAGCACTAGGAACATTTACATGTCTGATTCATTCAGATATAAGTTACATTTTTATTGCATGTATATATCTTGTTTTGAATCTCTCTGATCTGGGGTTATGATGTCATTAGTAAATACCACTCTGGAATCACAATGATCAGTGGCAGATAATGCTAGAATTGGTATATTTATTTATAAATCCGTATATATCTATTATTGTGATACCAGTGGTATGCTCTCCTATTGAATCCCTCAGATCTCTGTATAATTATGATACAACAATACATTAACTCATGACTTACAAATCTGTGTGTAATTATGATAGCAGTAGTGCTTTCTACTCTTGAATCACTCAGATCTGTGTACAATTATGATAGCAGCAGTGCGTTCTATTCTTGAATCACTCAGATCTGTGTACAATTATGATAGCATTAGTGCGTACTACTCTTGAATCACTCAGATCTTTGTACAATTATGATAGCAGCAGTGCGTTCTACTCTTGAATCACTCAGATCTGTGTACAATTATGATAGCATTAGTGCGTACTACTCTTGAATCACTCAGATCTGTGTACAATTATGATAGCAGCAGTGCGTTCTATTCTTGAATCACTCAGATCTGTGTACAATTATGATAGCATTAGTGCGTACTACTCTTGAATCACTCAGATCTTTGTACAATCATGATAGCAGCAGTGCGTTCTACTCTTGAATCACTCAGATCTGTGTACAATTATGATAGCAGCAGTGCGTTCTATTCTTGAATCACTCAGATCTGTGTACAATTATGATAGCATTAGTGCGTACTACTCTTGAATCACTCAGATCTGTGTACAATTATGATAGCAGCAGTGCGTTCTATTCTTGAATCACTCAGATCTGTGTACAATTATGATAGCAGCAGTGCGTTCTACTCTTGAATCACTCAGATCTGTGTACAATTATGATAGCAGCAGTGCGTTCTATTCTTGAATCACTCAGATCTGTGTACAATTATGATAGCAGTAGTGCGTTCTACTCTTGAATCACTCAGATCTGTGTACAATTATGATAGCAGCAGTGCGTTCTATTCTTGAATCACTCAGATCTGTGTGTAATCATGATAGCAGCAGTGCGTACTACTTTTGAATCACTCAGATTTGTGTACAATTATGATAGCAGTAGTGCGTTCTACTTTTGAATCACTCAGATTTGTGTACAATTATGATAGCAGTAGTGCGTTCTACTTTTGAATCACTCAGATTTGTGTACAATTATGATAGCAGTAGTGCGTTCTACTTTTGAATCACTCAGATTTGTGTACAATTATGATAGCAATAGTGCGTTCTACTTTTGAATCACTCAGATTTGTGTACAATTATGATAGCAGTAGTGCGTTCTACTTTTGAATCACTCAGATTTGTGTACAATTATGATAGCAGTAGTGCGTTCTACTCTTGAATCACTCGGATCTGTGTACAATTATGATAGCGGCAGTGCGTTCTATTCTTGAATCACTCAGATCTGTGTACAATTATGATAGCAGCAGTGCGTTCTATTCTTGAATCACTCAGATCTGTGTACAATTATGATAGCAGTAGTGCGTTCTACTCTTGAATCACTCAGATCTGTGTACAATTATGATAGCAGCAGTGCGTTCTATTCTTGAATCACTCAGATCTGTGTGTAATCATGATAGCAGCAGTGCGTACTACTCTTGAATCACTCAGATTTGTGTACAATTATGATAGCAGTAGTGCGTCGTACTTTTGAATCACTCAGATTTGTGTACAATTATGATAGCAGTAGTGCGTTCTACTTTTGAATCACTCAGATTTGTGTACAATTATGATAGCAGTAGTGCGTTCTACTTTTGAATCACTCAGATTTGTGTACAATTATGATAGCAGTAGTGCGTTCTACTTTTGAATCACTCAGATTTGTGTACAATTATGATAGCAATAGTGCGTTCTACTTTTGAATCACTCAGATTTGTGTACAATTATGATAGCAGTAGTGCGTTCTACTTTTGAATCACTCAGATTTGTGTACAATTATGATAGCAGTAGTGCGTTCTACTCTTGAATCACTCGGATCTGTGTACAATTATGATAGCAGTAGTTCGTTCGACTCTTGAATCACTCGGATCTGTGTACAATTATGATAGCAGTAGGGCGTTCTACTCTTGAATCTCGCAGATCTGTGTATAATTTTTTATAGTAATAGAATTTTGTCACTTATATGTGAGGACAATTTAAATGGTAGTATTATCCTTTTTTTTATTTGACAAAAAAAAAAAACAACCTATTATTCATATCTTTTACAAGTTTAACTCTTGAGCCGCATCAGTATCTAAATTGATAGAAGTTTGCTAACATGATATATAGGCATACACTGTTTGAATTGACCTCTGCTACTTGATGATAGACTGAGTGGCCCCTCTTTGCATAACACATGACAATTTTATTATTATTACAAAGCTTTTATCAACTTACTATGTTTGTCAGTGGAATAGATTGTAAACGTTATTTCTCCCACACCCAATCTCGGATCAAGCTGAAATTTTTGCACAATAATTAATTTTACTCGATAGCTCAAGATTCAATTTAAAAAAAAACAATTAGTTAATTTGGTATTGGAAATTAATAATTTATTTAATTTCTTGATCAAGGGAAAGAAATTGTACTTCACGGATGTGGTGGTATAAGTTGAATTAACCCAATTTATAATTTTGTAGCTTGCTGTTTTAGAGTTTGAAGGTAACAATAGATAACTATAAAACCTTCTATTTTCATAAGCGATTCGCTGGCTTAGTGGACAGTAACATATGAAGTGTAATTGCATCAATTAGTCTGTAATTAAATTATTAATAGATCTAGACCAACAACAATAAATCTGTGCGGTACTTATGACTAGACAACACTGTATAGTTAAATATTGTTTGTTTTTATCTAGAGTGGCGTCCTGTAAAGGTTAATTCAGCTAATAACACAACTTCAGTCAAGTGCAATTTCTTTCCCTTGTCCGAGATACAAAACAAAATAATTAATTACCAATACTTAATTAATTAATAACTTTATTTTTAACTTGATTCTGGTATTGTCAAGTAAAAGAAATAAGTGTGCTAAATTTCAGCTTGATCCGAGAGTGCGTGCCGGAGAAATAATGCGTAAAAACTTTTTACCAGACAGACATAGTGAGTAGATTTAAGCTTTTTTAAAAAATGAAATAGTCGTATGCCTCCTAATGGATTTTCAAATGTTTTACTTGTTTAAGCGTTCTTGTTAATTGATTTCAAAACGGTTATTTGAAATTATACATCTTGTGTATGTGACGTTTTAGCGCAGCTGTTTTGGTACGAGAGGTTCAGATGATAATTTAAAAAAAAACAAAAAAAAACTTCATAATAAAGTTTTGTTGTTTTTTCACCATACTATACCATATTGTCCCCCTCCCTACCCATCGGAATTTTTTTTTTTTTTTGACTATTTCATGAACGCATATTGCGAACTATGTATGGCTGCCTGGTCCTCTCATATGTGCCCCTCCATCCTTTTGGAAGTTTTAGGTTAGAATGAAGTAATCTTCAATTCTGAAGGGACATCCAAAACATAACAACTATGAAGGATCAGATTCCTTCAAGAGACCATAATAATGACTTGCTTCCCCCCCCCCTTTTTTTTTTTCCTAAATTATAGGCGAGATGACATCATTCGTAGTTCTCTTTTTTTTCAACTTGAAGATACTATACATTAAACAAATCATTTTCCAAATTTGCGCCAGTACGACAGTCGCGCCAAAACAGCTGCGCCAATACGACAATCGCGTCAAAACAGCTGCGCCAATACGACAGTCGCGTCAAAACAGCTGCGCCAATACGACAGTCGCGTCAAAACAGCTGCGCCAATACGACAGTCGCGTCAAAACAGCTGCGCCAATACGACAATCGCGTCAAAACAGCTGCGCCAATACGACAGTCGCGTCAAAACAGCTGCGCCAATACGACAATCGCGTCAAAACAGCTGCGCCAATAGGACAATCGCGTCAAAACAGCTGCGCCAATACGACAGTCGCGTCAAAACAGCTGCGCCAATACGACAGTCGCGTCAAAACAGCTGCGCCAATACGACAGTCGCGTCAAAACAGCTGCGCCAATACGACAATCGCGTCAAAACAGCTGCGCCAATAGGACAATCGCGTCAAAACAGCTGCGCCAATACGACAGTCGCGTCAAAACACCCTGATTCAGAACAGGCTAACATGTATGGATGATGCCTGTTCGTGCGGTTTGCGCGCTGGGCTATCGTGCGGCCTTATCCAGGGTTCCAACCCTGCCCGCTCCCATCCTACGTCGTCCTGAAGAAGGTTTGAACTAGGAAGTAAAGGAACATCCGAAACATTTTTTTTTTTTTTTTTACAAAAAGCCCATTTTTGATGTGGCCAAACTATTCCCCGAAGTGTGACTTGTGTTTACTTTTTTTTTTTTTAATTATTACTGGCAAAGTTTTATACAAGTGTTTGTTGGTAGGCTAAAGACCCATTAAAAATACAATTAAGCGTGTGTTTTTTTTTTAAATGATTTAAATATTGGCTACACTATACTATTAACGCCTTTATTGTAATTTTATATCCAAGAAGACATAGTTGTAACTGCTATAATCTTAAGAATTAAACATGAAGAATACTAACATCAAATATTTTTTGTGTGTTTGTGTCTTTTTTTTTTTTTTTTTTTGTTAGTTTTTTTTTTTATTTTTTATCATAAAATGTAAATTTTACAGCTGCTAATCGCGTGATTGTACAGAAAAAGCCACAACATCGATCTTGGCAACTGTTGGGACTCTAAAATGTTTTGACAAGTCTTTGGTTATTGTAACAATGAATTTGGTGGTTAACACGTATTGGTATTTTTCAAAACTCTGTATATATTTGTTTGCGTGAAAAAGTCCTCTATACGACATACACAAATAAATACTCCAAGGAGATATCATGAAAAGGTTGAACACACTCCCGGTATATTAACATTCGACCCACCGTATTCGTGGTCTCCCTCGGTCGCCGGCATTTTCCTTTTTGCCAGTATTCAATTTTTGTTACTCTATTTTTTTTTTTTTGGCATTTTTTCTATTTCACCTGTTATTATGCTTATAGCATGCTCAGAGCGTTTTTGGTCCAATCTCATTTGTGGACCAGTTGGGGGGGGGGGGGGGCATCTAGGAGTTGGTTTTCCGTGCTGCCTTTAGGCGCTCAGTAAACACAACTCTGCCCGAGTCAGGTGTCGAACCTCGAGCCCCCTTCTAGGTAGTCAAGCAAGGTTCAAGCGCACTTAGCCTCTCGACCACGCTTCCCACTGTGCCAAGTATATTCTTTTTTTTTTAATTCCTGTCACTATAGGTCACTATAGGTCACTATAGGACATAGATGACATACACTGTAACTAAATGTCAATTACAGACTCACAAAAGAAGACTTAAAATGAAGCTTGAGACTTTTTGACCCCGCTTTATATGTAGTAAAGTTCCCCTTTCAGATCTTGTGGTCTATAGGGCAGATGATGTAAAGGTCATCTGTTTCTGTGGCCTACGGTTAACGAGGGTGTCATGTGGCCATTACAACGACCAACCGCCTTTACTTTTCCCCAACTAATATCAGATACCCATTAGAGCTGTGTGGACTCAGAGGCGCGCTAAGATCCCGAAATTAAAAATCCCATTTTTTCTTCAGGATTTGAACCCAGGACCCTCGGTTCGGAAGCCAAGCGCTTTAACGCTCAGCCACCGCGCTTTATATGTAGGCCTACCTTCTTTAAAATTAGCTTCTTCAATATAGAAGCATGAGCAAGAACTCTATATTTAACTGTCACGTAGCATTAAGCAGCTGTTGCACAAAGTTTATTTTTAGTTTTCTGCATCCATCTTCAAAGCGGGGTCATAGTTAATTGTCAACGGGTTCTTGGAACAATCATGCTCTCTTGGAACAGAAGCGGGAAAGTTAATTCCATAAAAGGAGCGATGTTAATTAATAAAAAGGTTTTGAATGGACTGAGAAAGTCAATTATAGTCACGAGCTTGAACGAAGATAGTAAACAATAATTGCATTGTACAGTGTATATATTTTTAAAGTGATATAACTAATTCTTTTCGCTATTCATTTTTTGAAATATTCGCGCAGGGTTAGTATTAATCAATAATAATAACCACAAGGAATTTTTTCCCACGTAACATTCGAAAAGTAGACTATTTTGGTAAATGTCATAATTACAACTATCTTATAAAACGTATATGAATAAGTTCATACATGTAGGACTAGATCTATATGTTTCTGTTAGTAGGCTATCCATCCATTCCGGTGACGAAACAACCCATGGAGGGTTCTGGATCCTCTTCGACAATTCCTTCTATTAAGATGCCTTTAAAAAGGGTCTAATCGTGTTAGCCATTTGGTTCGTCGAGTATGTTTTCCAAAGCCACGTTGAACTACGTTAATCCAACGTAAATAATCCATTGTAAACGTAGGCGGAACGTTTTGGACTACAGCAGCGAGCTAGAGAGTGAATCTATCTCGCTGTCTATATGGTTCCCAACGGGTAAACAATTTGTCACTTTTTTTTAGCCACTCCTATGATAGGGTTTTCCCGATTTTCTTGACGTGTATTTTAAAAACCAGAATGACAACACGCAAAAAGAAAACAATATAAGAGGTCATTGCAACAAAATGTGATCCATTTCTATTAAGACTTCTGATCATACAGCCTGGCCGATAAATTTCCATGTAAGTTGATTAATTTTTAATGAGAATGAATTATTTCTATTAACAATCAATGGGTTATAGTTTAGTATGAAAACAAACTAGTGTGTTTATCACATTTAAAATAGTATAGGCCTACCTTATTATTAAAATTAGGTAACATAATTACTATTATATATAACGAATCTATTATGATAAATACGCCACACACATGTAAAGCACATTCATTTTTTTTTAAACGAAAAAAAAATGTTTTATTAATAATCACACAATCAGACTTACAATATATCTTCTTTCTTTTATGCAAGTATCTTCCTTATTACTTATGTTATTCCATTCTTTTATACGAATTATTTACTAAAGAAGAAGTCCATGCCATGGTGTTGGTTGTATGTAGACTTTAGGCCTCATTGGAGACTGGTATAAGTATTTAGACCTGCAAGCACTGTAACCAGCCATTTTTCTCTCAGGTATGATTGTCCACTATAAATAATCGCCTACGGTTCAAATCCTTAATAATTTAAAACTAACTTTAGGGTGTTTTACATTTGTAGAGATTTGAACGTGGTCTGTTCTTACAAGTAGATTCGTCGCTAGGGGTTGTTTTGATATGGTGGAATTAGCTAATAGTATCATTCTGGCATTTTTAAAAAGGCCGTTACGCAGAATTTAACTTTAGGCAACAGGTACTAGGAATGTTGTTGTTGTTTTTTTATGAATACCTGTTAATTTTTTTAATTAGATAAGGTTCTATGCTCAATAATAATTTTTTTTGTGTAGCTTATAATCAGAATGCTTAGACTATCGTTGCTCATAAAAGTAGATGTAACACTTTATGAATGGCGGGAGTAAAAAAGTAACAACAAGAATCTATTATTTTAATGTAGATTATGTAATCTTTGTAAACTTAAAGAGACTTTAAACTGTTAAAGCTGTTTGTCTGTCTGTCTGATAAAAAATGTGTACACGTTATTTCTGCGACACCCAATCTCGGATCAAGCTGAAATTTGGCACAATTATGTCTTTTTTACTTGACCAAACCAAAATAAAAAAAAAAAATAATAAACAATTAGTTAATTAATTATTGGTAATTTAATTGTTTTCATTTAGTATTGAACAAGGGAAGAAATTGTACTTGACTGATGTGATGGTAAAATTTGAATTAGCCTCCTTTGTTTGTCGCCGATTAAAAGTTTTAACTAACAATAGATAATTATAAACCTTTTGTTTTCATTAGCGACTCTCTGGATAGGAATTCGAATTCAGGTCGTTTAACTTTTTTAAAAATATAAATGTAGTTAAAAAGCGATATTTCACTCCCCCTTTCCCAACTGGTCCAGACAAGTGATAGGACCATAGCTTGTTGAGAAAGCTAAAAGCATGAAATATATATTTGGTAAACAAATTTCTAATCGCACAGATTTATTATCTTTAGTCTAGATCTGTAAAAAAAAAATTATTACATGACTGATCCAAACTAATTGATACAACTCTGCTTAATATACGCTTTATTTTTTAAGAAGTATTTTTTATACATTTTTGTTGATGTCAAGATATCTTTACGTATCAAAAGGAAAAAAAAGTGAAAGGCTATAGAATGATTCATCAAAATAAATGTGCTAACAACTGTCCCCAAGTTATAAAAGCAGCTATTGACACAGAGAAACTTATTTTTTGAGACAAAAAGAGAAGGAAAACGTCGAAACTAAGGATGAGAAATCAATGATATATATTCAAACGATTGTGTTACACTGTAAATAAAATTCTACTTTAGAAGATGGCATAGGTCAGAAACGCAAAACAAGTTCTTAGAACCCTGAAGACTGGAAATGTGTTTAATAATGAATTAAAGTGTGCAATAAAATTAAAAATCCTTTTTCAATAAGCAGAAGGCCAATTTTTTTTTTTAGTTTGACTAATTTGTTCCTTTTTGAACCAAAAAAAAATTAAACTGTTTTTGTTTTTCTTTCACATGACTCTAAATTAAAGGGGCGACAGTGGAGACACATCTACTGTTGTTGAAGAATACACTCTTGGATAATGCCAGTGGTAATTAAAGTCCAGCTTAACAAACAGTAATTTGATTTTTTTTTTCAAAGTCTGTACATTGTCCAAAACAAAACTGTACTGCTTGATTAAATAAACTATTTGAAATGTATTCCCAAGTTTTCATGTCTTCATTGTCTCGGTGTGAGTAATTCGTTTGTAAAATATACATGAAATATATTTTAAGAATAAACTTTGGCTCCTACAATACAGCAGTACTTTTTTAAAGTTTGAATCTTGGCTGGCAGCCACGTCTACCTTCAGCCTGGGCAGTTCATTTTAATGCAGATTTTTTTAGTTTGGTTATATTCATAAAGTTATCCATGATGCTGGCTTCTATTGTACCTACATTCCATGCGCCCAATTAAAAGTTTAGCTTTTTTTTTTCCTTCGTGTTAATTGCTACATTGGATTTGTGTCTGCTTTAGTGGTTGTGTCTGCTTTAGTGGTTTTGTCTGCTTTAGTGGTTTTGTCTGCTTTAGTGGTTTTGTCTGCTTTAGTGGTTTTGTCTGCTTTAGTGGTTTTGTCTGCTTTAGTGGTTTTGTCTGCTTTAGTGGTTTTGTCTGCTTTAGTGGTTTTGTCCCATTGTCATGTACCCAACGAGGAAGATAGACTTGACAGAACAGCTTCTTTTTGATTGGGGCCTGTCCAACTTAATGCGGCGATAGTTCTACAGTGGTGTCCGAAAATCCTTTCCACCGACGATTAAGACCCCAGGCTCTCTGCACTACATCAGTTGAGCATTGCAGCTTACAAAAGATGACCGCCTCTTTCCGTGTTTTGTCGATTCCAAAGGCGAAGCTGGAGTGTCCTCTCAAGCTTTAAAAGTTGGGGTTGGGTAAAGAGATGAATGCCTGGGCAATCAGCTATGGTTTGGGGCGATGTCGCTCACCAAAAAGGCATGGACTACTTGCGCAAAGCAAACGCATTAATTAAATTCATTTCATTTGTGTGTGTGTGTTTATATGTATATTTAGGGTTAAGGTTTATTTGGGGTTAGGGGAAAAAAAATGACCCCTCCACTCAAAAGTTCTGAATCCGCTAAAGCTTTCCACACTAGCATTCGCCAGAACGATTGTAGCGTGGTCTTGCCATCGTATGTCCATAACGGAGCGCAATGATTGCCTTGTGCTTAGCATTACAAAAATGGTTAGATTTAATGACATCTAAAATCTTCTATAACCTTGATGTCAGTGGCGGTTCGGGGAGGGAGTAAGCTGCAGTCCCCCCCCCCCCCCCCCCCCATCCACTCCCTAGGAGTTGGCCAGTATATCATAGGAGCGACAAAATAAAACAAAATGGGTTAAAGTCTCAATATACAGATATTTGCCTCATTTTGCTCACAAGCTGTGATTCCTGCACACAAAATAAATGCCCCTCAGTAGCCCCCACCCGAAAGATTATAAACATTTTTTTTACTTTTTTTTTCGGATGTTCCTTCAGAGTTGAAGATAGTTTACTTCCTAGTCCAAACCTCCCGCAGGACGACGGGGGATGGGAGCGGGCAGGGTTTGAACCCGGGACCATCGATAAATCCAAACTACAGTCCAGAGTGCAAACCGCACGACCAGGCAGCCATCCATTGTATTGAAAGGGACGTAACTCTTAAATTGTCAGTGCAGCGTTTTATTTAAACTCTAACGTGTTAGATTTTTTAAATAATAATAAAAGTTATTTGTACAAAATGTGAAAGATTTCTATAACATAAAGTTATGCTTTTTTTTTTTGTTTTCTTTTGTTTAATTGTTACTTTATTCTTAAATATTAAGACATTAATTTACCAGTCGAGATACATGAATTATTAATAGAAGTCTACATTAAATTTTATTTCTCATTGGCAACTAGACAACATGTCTTATGTGATATAACAACTATTGACATATCTATTTCAGTGTTAATAACAAATCGCACACTATCCTTCAAATAATCAATTGTAAGTATTGCAAAGCTGTCCTTGCCTCAGATCCGGACTTAGATAGTTAGAGGCTATAGGCGAAGTCAGTTGTGTGGCCCCAAATGATATTTAACAGCGAGAAAATAAAACTACACAAATTTATTTAAAACCTAGTGTACCACTACAACAACAACAAAAAGTTTCACTTTAAAAAAAAATTGTTGAAGAGTCTTGTGTGGGACGTCCACAAATCGGATGACCCGGGAGGCTGCCTAGTTTCCCTATGCTTAAGGCCAGCCCTAGCTTGCCTACATTTTGACACGACTTTTCCAATTATTCAAAGTACTATAAATATTCTTCTGTTCTGGGTAGTATATAGTGCGCTGTTCAAATCCAATACTATTTCATCAACTAATCCAAACTAGCCAAAGAACTTTACAATGAACACGATAGACTTAGTCAAAACTTGTGGCTACTTTAAATGATCCATGTCTCGTCTCCTTATCCATCGTGACTTATCCGTCTCTAACCCTAATCAACTGTCGCCATATTGTTCTCCCAGTACGCCTATTCTGCTACGTCATTCGTATGTCTGACTACGTCACTATTTTTACCGTCGCTAAAACAATGCACAATATATACATACTCTCTAAACTAGGTCACTACACGTCCTTAGAAACTGATTTCGAGATCACAACTGACTCTCTACTGTGTAGGATAACCAACAATCTTAACAAATGTGTTTCAAATACCTTTCTCTCCTATGAAGTTGTAAAACATTCAGTCGGGACAATCGCCATGTGGAAATTCATCAGATTCCAATACTTGTGTCGACCAATAGACATTCAGAATATCTTAAGATTCAGCAAGTGGCTCAGAAGCAAGTGACATGAATAGCCAATGATATTGACCTTTCAACATAAAACAACGCTATGGCACCACTGTAATAATGCAGTGGGTACCGAGTCACATAGGTGTGACTGGCAACACTATTGCAGACTCCTTGGCCCACCAGGGAGGGCAAATTTCACCAACTGAACAGGCTGTAAGTTTTCATCAAGCTCTGGCTATAATTAAAAAAAAAAACAGAAATGGAAAAGTGGTTTGAGTGCTGGGACAAGTCCCAAAATGCCCGTGGAGTCTGGGAGCACATGAGGCGCCCTGACCGCACTCCCAGGTGGTGGGGGCCGTCCAGGCCTGAGCAAGCTATTATAGCACAGTGCAGGACTGGCCATTGTCCTGTTGGCTCATATTTCTCACGGCTATGGCCAAATCTCGATTCGGAAACCGTGCCTCATATTCTGTTTGACTGCCCCAGACTTGCTGATCTCCGTCTCGACAGGTCTGGGAAACCCAAAATTCTCGACCTGTATGGCGACATTTATACACTACGCAAGACAGCAGGGTTTCTGTCCAGGGCTTTTGCAAGAGAGGATTTGAGCCTCTCAAGCCCTCACTCAAATGGAGCTTGATGATGATGATTAACCTTTCAAGTGACCCTAACTTTGAGGACCTCGTTCTCGTTTACCCCCATTAGAATCTTGTGTACTTTATATAATGAATGTCATATTTGTTGTTTTCTTGGAAATGTAATCTCACAATTAGATACAGCATGTCGCAATTTGGGCTCAGTGGCGATCAACTTGCCGGATGGAACCTAACGTCGAATTTCTCAACCCCGGCCCGCGGGCACCTTGCTACGCCACTGGCACTTATCCCAACCAATACAAATCAATTTTTTTTAGCTGAAAGATGTCGTAATAGGTGTCCCTTACTCCCCCTCCCCCCTCTCCAGTTCAGGTTGCTTTAATATGGTTAGGGAAAATAGAATCTAAACCGACCATCTGCAGACAACGGTTAAATATGCGCTGAATGGGACAAAAGATAAGATTAAAGATAAGACGTTGCCACCTGAAATACTGCACTCCTGTGTCTTGACATAGATTTCAATGAATTGAATGTCCAACAAGAGTAAGAGCACTAGACTTATGTTTCAAATTAACCTCCTTTTCTTTGATTGGCTTCAATAAATAGTTGCCAGGTACTGGGGAAAAAAAATAATTAAAAAATCTGCCAAATGACATAACGCTCCTTGACAACGTAATTACATTTTTTGTTTTAATTATTGTTTTTTACATTTAGTATTCGTAAAACAGGGATGTATGAAAATAATTACGGGAAAAAAAATAGGAACAAAACCTTTCCGCTACCTCTATCGGAAAAAAAAGCCAACCGATGGGGTAATGTAGTTTCCATTGCTTTTTTTTTCTTTTCTAATTTTATTAACTATAAATAGAATATTAGCAAGGGACATAATGGTGCAATATGGAATTCCCTCTCCATTAATCTTAAACTATAAATACTTTCTAATCACTAAAAATAAATAATGAAAATAATTGGCCTTTGGGTAATATAATAAGAAGGAATCACGCTCTATTATAGGTCAACAACAGATTATCATACCATAGCATAGATGTGGTAAGTTAATAGCGTTATTGTTCTACATGTAAAAACTTATGGAAAACGTAGGCCATGTGTTTTTATCAGTTATTGAACAGATTCGGAAAATTTGAATATGAAACATAATAACGAAAAAGGCGGAGCATCAGAAGACTTATTTTTAAAAAATTAATTTACTTTCATTTAGCATGCATTGTGAGTTGCAATGAAATTCAAAGAGGGATAGGCCTTTATATTTTTCAATGGTCAAAATAAAGGTCAACACAACAAAGAGGTCAAAAATTTTGTTGCATTAAAGGTATAAGTTAAAATTGGCATCTTCTATTTGAGTTTTAAAAAAAATATCTAGAAAAACAAGGTTACAAAGACACTTAGAGTGGAAACACAAACTCAAAATCGGCCCCAAAGTGGTCCACTCAGGCAGGTAAAAAGACAGGTTTCAATATTTCAGAAAGAATATCAGAATGAAATATTCTATCAAAGGCAAATGACAAAGAAGAATGGAGTAAGCAGGTTGACAGATCATTTGTGGTGCCCCACCGGTCAAGCAGACCAAGGGATAGGTGAAAGTGAAGGTGAAGTTGGGTGTGAATTCGGCCTTGGTGTCATATAATGATTATCTAATTCAGTGATGCTCAAAATACGGCCCGCGGGCCACATCCGGCCCGCGACGTTATTCCATACGGCCCGCTGAAACGTCAGTACAAAGTATAGAAAATCCCCCCTCCAGAAAGTAACTGAAAAGGAGTCGGTAGTAATACCAGCTACAATGTTGCTTACATTTTAAGCAGTGATACGAGGCTATTTTCTGACGCGCTGAAAATGTAAACCACAACTATCCCAATAATTAATGTAAGTACTAGATCCACAGGTTTCTTATAAAATAGTATGAGGTCTATATAATTTCGTTTTTGTACCTTTTTGGTCATATGGCCTTCAGCACGAGTGTTAAAAATTAAAGTGGCCCGGAGACTGAATTAGGTTGGGCTTAACTGATCTAATTGATCCCATTGTTTTGTAAAGGGTCAGAATCTTACTGAAAGCCTTAAGAAGAAAAAAAACAAACTTTTCCATAAAAAAAATATTCGCATAGCTGTGTGGTTGTAGGAGATGCATCGCAGTTTAAGCGATAATATTAAAAACTACTTATTAATTGTTGTTTTTAATTATTTAAGCATACTGAACTTTTTTTTGTGTGTAAATGTAGTAGTTCGTGTGTGGGAACTTAAGTAACTTAGCAATACAAATGTAAACATCAAAAAATTTGTTTTTACAAAAACTCTAAAAACCTTTTGGATAAATGTGTTCCAAAATATGGTAAATATAAAATAATTATCTCCCTTACTGGATAGCCTATGCCCTATTGTATTTGTTACTATTAATGGTGAATATTTGTAAAAATGGTGTATTTTATGAAAAAATTGCTTGCATAGTTGATTTTAAAAATTAGATTTTTTCGCTTTTAGAAAAGAAAAAAGTAGCCGTTGCATCAGAACTGTGAATGGTCTAAAATATCATTATGTCGGATTTTCAATATCTTTTCTAGCTTACGAGATCTAAACGTGACGAACGGAAGGACAGACCACACAAAAGTAATAGTGTCTCTTCCCCTTTAGAAAAGAAAAAAAGTAGCCGTTGCATCAGAACTGCGAATGGTCTAAAATATCATTATGTCGGATTTTCAATATCTTTTCTAGCTTACGAGATCTAAACGTGACGAACGGAAGGACAGACCACACAAAAGTAATAGTGTCTCTCCCCCTTTCGGGGACGCTAAAAAATGAAATTTAAAACAATATAGAATATTAACTGAAAGTCCAAAGATTACGAAAGATTACAGTAATATTAATTTATTGAGTAATATTTATAACCAGAGTTAATAATAATTATTTATAAATAACAAAGCTGGGTTTTTTTTTCTGCAATTTTGAAGTCATGAAACAAGGAAAATAAAAAACAAATACTTACAAAACAACAAGGCTTATATTAAGTGTAGTTTTATGAATTATTTTGTGTAAGTCGTGTAATTTAATTTTAATAGATCTGGAATAACAATAATAAATCAATGCGATTAGAAATATTTTTACCAATTTTTTAAATCTATTATTTTTTTGTTTAGCCCAAATTTCATGTTTTTTTTTTTAGCTTTCTCGATACGCTCTGTTACAATCACTGGACAAGTTGGAAAGTGGTTGGGGAGAAAGTACGGAGTGTCTGGGTGATCGCTTTTTAATATATTTATTTAAAAAAAAAAAGCCAACACGGTAACCACTCTGTTAGTGAAGAGCGTGTGAACTTAGAAGATTGTATAGTTATCTATTGTGTCTACAGTCTCGTCCTTTTTCATGTTTCTGTTCACTAAGCCTCGGACGACGACCTATATAAAGGGGACTAATAAAAAATACCACGGTTACCATCACTTCATTCAAGTACATTTCTTTCCCTTGTTCAAGATAGCAAACAAAATTATTAATTACCAATAGTTTATAATTAGCTATTTGGTTATTTTTGTTTTATGATTCACGTGTTGCCATGTAAAAGAAATAATTATGCAAAATTTCATCTTGATCCCAGATTGGTGTTTTGGAGAAATAACATGTACAAACATTTTACCAGAGTGAGTTGATATGATCTATGCAAAAAAGAAACAACAATATAAAACTAAATTGCTGTTTAACCTAAGTTAGACTAAAATTGGAATATGCGGCCTCTGTTTCGGGCCTTGAACGTTTTTTTATATAACACGCAAATTACCGCTCTGAAATTTAACTCTTTCTCTCCTAACTGACGATACCAGCTTTGATTCCACCAGAATGTGGTAAATAATTACGGAGAGAAAGAGTTAAAGCAAATCAATTAACTAGAGTAGTTCTAATATCATTAGTAAAATAATTATATCAAAAGAGACTTTTGAAAAGAAATCTTTAAAAGTATAATAAAATACTGAACCATTACTTACACACACAAAAAGATTACACAAAAAAAAAAAAAGATTACACATTCAAAAAGATTACACGCACAAAAATATTACACACACACAAAAGATTACACACACAAAAAGATTACACACAAAAAAGATTACACACAAACAAAAGATTACACACACACACAAAACCCTGATAAAATAGGCCTGCTCAAATACACAAAGATTTGGAAACATAGGCCTATTTCTAGTTCCAATATGTTAGGACGAAATCGTGTATGCCTATTCGTTCAAATACGCTTGTTATATTATCTTAGGCCTATCTTTGGCCTATATCCATTACAAACGTTAACTTCCTGCAAAAGAAAATATCTATGGCCTTCATCAGTCGCGAGGCGACTTTGGATCATCTCATGGAAATGAGATATGAATGCCTGGGCATTAGCTGTGGTCGGAACGATGTCGCCCACGACAGAATAGAATTAAGATAGGCCTATTATATAGGCTATTACATCCTACGCACGTGAGTTAAATGTAATCGTGCAAAACAGAATAGAATTAAGCGGTGTTTTTTTTTTTTTTTTGTTTGTTTGTTTTGTTAAAAAAAAAAAAGGTGCCAGTAGGCCACTCTAACTATAATTGTGCATGATAATTAAAGAAGACGAAGCTCTGCTAAGTCATTGGTTTTCCAGACTAATTTAGGCAACTCGTTCGATGCTCTAATATCATGGTAGTGCCTACTATGTAGGGAAGAAGGAGCTAGCACTATACGAACATGCCCTATAGCTTATAACTGCCTGGCATAAGGAATATGAAATGTGCCTTTATCTTTGTGTCTGAGTGTTTTTATAACGTTGTGTTATTAGGCTATTGGTCTTCCCCGCCACCCCCTTTCCAAAAAAAAAATAGTACGGATGGCACCATGATTATTCATTATAAATTATGGAATGGGTTAACAGCCAGTAAAACACGAATTAACGTCTGTAATTTATATAGGCCTATAGGGAAAAGTTGTCAGGGTAAAGGAAGTCACTCTTTTTTTTAAAGTTAAAATCTCTATTAGACTAAAGAAAGGATACAGAATTTAGATCTCTAGTGACTAGAGCCTATCTATAGACTAGATCAGCTGCTGTTAGCAAGATATCAAGAGAGAGAGGCCGGTCCATTGTTGTTGTTTTTGTTGTTATCCAACCAGCTTTTCTTTGGAAGACGAGGACCCTTTCTTCATGATTCATGCTAACTCCACTGTACATTGGAGTATGACGTTTGATACTGATCATACTGATGTCTAACTAAACTAGATCTAGGTCTAAATACTCTAAATGTGTCTTTTTTTTTTTGAGTCATCACCATGTGCCATGTGTGACTCCCAATGTGACTGTATTAACTGTATAAGTGTATATATGTCTAAGTCCTATATAGACTAATTGAATTAATTGATCCTTTCTTATGTCTCATGAAGTTATGGAAATTTATTTTAATTTGTTGTGATTACACCAAGCCTCATGGACTCTTTTCTCATATGCAGACAACAGAAACATACACATAAATAGAACCTGTAGCCTAAATTAGGCTAAATTGAGGATCTAGATTCTAGATTTATCTAGTAATTATTCTAGTACTAGAGATCTAGATCTACACTAGTCTAGCTCGTCTAAGCCGTCTTTAAGCTAAGCTGTTACTTTTAACTAAATCTAGATTCTAGATCTATATTCTATATATATATTATTATATATATATATATTTTCGATCTGATCTAATCTACTATCTAGATTAGCTCTACTCATCTAGACCTCTCCCTATAGACTATAGATTATAGATCTATATCTCTATATATTCGAATGAATCTTCTATTATTATATTACTATTTTTATCCGGAATAAACCTATATTCCTATATCTATATACATATTAATCTATCGAGATGTAGATCTAATTCTATTTTCCTTTTGATATGTAATGTAGATCTAGATTTTTAGACAGCTTTGATTGCTCTATTGGAACTCTGTTCTGACATATTTGTTGTTTTTTTTTCTTCTTCTAGATTTAGAAAGCACTTGCTTTGAACTTGGTCAATTTGGGGATCATTACAGAAAACAGACTTAGACATAAAGAAACTCTAGTGCCATTAATATTATAAGCATTTTGTTTGTCAACATGATAGTATGATATGCAACCTAGAATATATCAGAGTGAGAAACAAAGATTGAAAACCTTTTGGAACTACCCGTCATCATCTCCCCAATTTGCATTAGTTCTAGCTCAGGCTGGTTTCATTTACACAGGAGGGGGAGGAGCAGGAGATTATACTGTCAAGTGTGTGTTTTGCCAGATAGAGAAAACTTCTTGGAACTCTGAAGATGATGTCGAAGAAGTTCATAGAACATTGTCACCGAATTGTCCATTGGCGACTGGGACATTATCTGGGAATGTTCCTTTGACAAGAGCTT